>NC_137206.1:1008066-1043066 GCF_960531495.2 Zeus faber | reverse complement strand
ATCAGACCTCTGAAAGTGACCACCATTAGTAGGCTCTTTTTTGAGATTCGTTCTTGAAGTGTCACTCGGTAAAAAGAGTCGTTCGATTAGTCTGTCTTGTTGACTTGCGGTTCGTTTGGTTCAGTTGGGTGTAAAACGAGAGGAATGAGTGAGTTGGGCTCTGAGTTGTGAATGGAATTCTAACAAGAGTTATTTAATTTTGGTGGAATGCAAAGAGTAAATCAGTCACAGTTCATTATGTGTTACGCCAAATGCCTGGACCTTTTTTTGCCTTGGACTTTAAATTAGTTCTGTAATTATTTTCACTTTGTGAGTCAAACATTCACTCGCTCGCCCAATCTTTTGCCAGAGTAACACTCGACTCCTGACTCGTTAAAAATAATTGTTCATGATGATTGAATCGTTTCCGAGTGTTGCATCACTAACTATGTGTAGGTCATAATAAAAACATCAGCTCAATGGGGTTTGTGACATTTTTAGCGGTTAACAGGATAGTGCTGCACAAGACATTGTGAAATGTGCTGTGGCAGAGAGAAGGTTGGGAAACACTGTTCTAACGGCACCTTTATCTCTCGACTGCCAAAGATGATAATCTTAAATAATCCCAAGAAAATGAACACATTGAAATGCAAAGGGGGAAGCGTAAAGATAATCCTTTGGAGGCAATCATTGTTGCTTTGAAAGTAAATGGCCCTAACAGAGTACAAAATGTTTCATTCATTAATTTAATAAAAATGTTCTTATTATTTTAGATTCCTACACAAGGCTGAAGATGAATCATTAAATCCACAGCAGCACAGCGAGCATTTTGTTAAATAAATGAAACGCTTTCAAGTCGGTTAATCTTGTTCACAGGCCGATGAAGAAAGATCCAAGTGCAGTGTCTCATTGCTCGTAGGTGGTACTCGGCCTGGGCGATATTGACAAATTAAAATATCACAATAATTCATTGACTAATACCTGGTGTGGCGGTTCAGCCTGTCACACGCCACCAGGCCCTCCCACACAGACACGGGCAGAGATATTGCAAAAACACCAGTTTTATTGTCGAGGGCGGGCAAGATGAAACAACCCCGGAGGAGATAGACACGTCATGACAGAGGCTCTCCCCCTGTGTGTGTGTGTGTGTGGACGGGTGATTTACCTGTTGCTCGTTGTTTTCTCTGACGAGTGACCAATTAGCTAGACCCAGGAAGGTGAGGCTGCTTAAACCACACCACCCCCAAACCACACCTCGATATCGATAATTTGACAATATCGTTGGGATGACTATCGTATTGGTGCTTCCATGAGATATTTACACACAATATTTAAGAATCAATTATCACTACAAAGCCCATGTTTACTTCTGCTTCACTAAGAGATGGCAATATGTGAATTCAAGCCAAGGGGGCGTCACCAGGCTCCTTCCAGAATCCTTCCACTTTGGACTTCTTCCTTTGACTACCAAGTCTGAAAAATGTGGATTGAAATGAAATTTAAATAAGAGGCTCAGACCCAGGAAGGTCTTCCTTCACCTGTTGATTACAAGGTGCTTATTTTAAGCGTTGCTAATAATGAACACTCAACTACGACCTGAAGCCATTGGCCATTAACTCCACAACGCAACTCATCAAAAGCGTTTTAGTTTTACTGCATCTTTTGAATCAGAGGCTCCCAACCACTCAGCCACGTACCGGGGTCGGCAAACGCGTTGCGTTTGCCACCGGGCTGTGACAGGGCGGGTGGGAAATTTTTCAGAGCAATTTTTTCTCCAAACAAAGCAAATTAAACCGTGTTTTTTTTTTATTGTAGATCAATTTAATTTACTCCGTTTCCTCACTGAATGAAACACCAAGAGCCCTGTGCGTAAAGGGGACTCTATCTCACTCACTCTCTTAATGCATCCCCCCCCCCCCCCCGCACCCAGTCAGTGATAATTTAAAAGGTTGGGGACCCTGCAAACAGTATCTCGCTCCCACTTCAACTCCAGCCCAGAAACAAACATCCCAGAATTGTTTATCAAGGATGCAGAGTAGATCATAGGGGATCATTTAGATCACTATCTAATGGGGCAAACCTGCACTGCATTACTCCTTAAACACAAGCACACGTAGTTTTCCATGGAAACGGACGTCGAATGGACAAAGGGCTCCAAGCGAGGCCGAACTGGGCCAAGATGTCTCCCGTCAACAAATCTTTTCTGTGCTTGGCAGTCAACCGTTCCACTAAGTGTCTAATTTTCATCAATGCCACTCGAGTCCTTGCCGCTGAAAAGCGATATCGGCTGACGCAACTAAACGGCTCAGATAGAAAGTACGCCGAGCTGTAACTTTATCCCAGCCTCGGCCGACGGGGCTTACAGTGGGATAATGCTCGTCAATAAGGCAATAATCATTTCGTTTGCACCGCCTGGAACCTATCATCATGATCATCATCATACAAGTCATTGCCAGCCGGGTGTTGTCATGTCCGCTCGTCCTGCTCCTTTGGAGTCTTCATGTCCGAGCCTCTGTTTCCCTGCCCCGTGCATCCGCATTGATTTATCCGTCTACCCCCAACTCCCTCCCTCCCCCGTGCTCCTCCCATCCCCTACTTTTTCTCACCTCCTTTCCATTTATCAGAGTTCTGCTGCCTCCCCCACGGCGTAACCTTGCGGCCAATTACGGAGCATCAGCAAAGGCTCAGCTATTTGCCGCCGTGACACCTTGCGAACCCTGTTTGCTGACAGGCATCACAAGGTTTCCCTTCAAGCCTTTGGGTCCGACAGCCGCTCCCTCGCTCCCTTGCTCCCTCCCTCCCTCCCTCCCTCGCTTCCAGCCGGGCAACAAACAGAACAAAACCTTCTCTGCTTCCTCCTCTTGTCCGACAACATCTCCATGGGAACAAAACGGCGCCCAGTCGGGACTTGAAAGAGCCATCTTTAGAAACATTTGAGGAGGAGAGAAAGCTGCGGAGGAAAGTTGCACTAATACTAATGGTGAACAGCAGAGCGGAGCAGGGCAACGAAGAGTTGAAATAAAACCCGGAAGAGAGGACGTTTGTTGAGTTTGTACAGTCAGCAGCCAAGAAAAACGAGCGCTCACTAAAGGTCGGCTACGGATAGGCCTCATACACAATTGATATACTTATTTAATATCAGTGTGATGTGTTTAGGGAGCCTCAGAGATATTGTCGACAGTTAATGATGCCATGAATCCTAAATTCCAGCCTCCGAAAGAAAACAGAAACAACAGCAAAAACACACCACAGCGTTTCTTCTCCCGTGCGACCAGGAGCCCACATATCTCGCCGAGCGACGCCGAGGCTAACCCTGCACGGCTAGGTTGCGAGTCTGTTGTTTGTCTGCCGGAAGCCAGATCCCCGGCGCTCCATCTCCGTTACCCCCAGTGCTGCGCCGCGCCGCTGTCAGTCCCGGGGAGAAGGCGATGATTAAAACGCTGCTGTCGCCACCGCGGCGGCGTGGCCCCGCGGTCGCATCGCGTCCTCCGCCGGAAGCCGCAGACGCCTCCTCACCGGGAAATGAATCAGGGCTGTCTCCGCACAGCACTGCAGCCGGGACGGCGAGGAGGGTTTGGAGAGGTGGGAAGGGTGGGGTGGGTGGGAAGGGTTTGGATGGAGTTTGGAGTTTGGAGTTTGGCGGTTGAATGGTCATTTGCAGAAGGGTCCCTCTGCGTATCTCCCGCTGGGTTCCTTGGCTCAAATGAACGTTGAGTGTCTCGGCGTGTTTTCCTACTGTTTGCTGCAGACTGCACTTCACCTCCTTAACAGGTTCCCATGCTCAATGAATGTTAGCGCGCTTGCAAAAGTATGACTTACATCACCTACTCCCCCTCCTTTTTGGCACAGACATTCCCAGGCATTAGCAGATTAAAAAAAGCAAACTTTACATATCTACTGGTCTTTTTTTGTAGCGGCACAAAACCCCTGCTGTGCATTGACCTGGAACCTACTACAACGGAGCATCGTATGAGTAAATCATGAGGATGTTAGCGTTACATGACACGGAGACGCAGGGAAGGAGCGTTTTACAGCAAATAGTAATGATCCCACTGCAACATGAAGCTCTGGGGAGAGAGAGAGAGAGAGTGTGTGTGTGTTTCTCCATTATAATACCAAAGATGGCGCCTCCTCCTCCTCCTTCTCCTCCATTCTACCTGTCTGAGCAGCAGGAGGGGTTCAGATTTATATCTGGCCCTCGGCTCTAATGTTCTCCAGTCCACACACACACACACACACACACACACACACACACACACACACACACACACACTCACACACACACACACACACACACACACACACACACACACACACACACACACTCACACACACTCACACACACACACACACACACACACACACACACACACACACTCACACACACACACACACACACACACACACACTCACACACACTCACACACACACACACACACACTCACACACACACACACACACACACTCACACACACACACACACACACACACACTCACACACACACACACTCACACACACACACACTCACACACACACACACACACACACACACACACACACACACACACACACACACACTCACACTCTCACACACACACACACACACACACACACACTCACACACACACACACACTCACACACACACACTCACACACACACACACTCACACACACACACACACACACACACACACACACACACACACACACACACACTCACACACTCACACACACACACACACACACACACACTCACACTCACACACACACACACTCACACACACACACACACTCACACACACACACACGTATCTTATTTCATCTTGTGATGGTAAAGCTGGAGCAGAAATCCGCGGCAGTGATGTTAATCAATCTTAAGACCAGAATTGATTTATTGACCAAAAAACCCCAAAACAGATTAAAAAATAAACATGGATTTCATTCGACCTTTTCCTTTATTTGAGCTTTTCTTTTTAATTTGTTTCTAAACAAGGGGGGGACAATGGGACTTCCTGTTGTTTCCAGGACGCTTCACACTCAATAGGTCATTCAATCTTTTTTTTTCTTTTTTGCATTTGATTTTATTGACATTTCATTGTCCCGAATAACAAGTTTGGCAACATCAGAGAGTGGAAAGAACGCTTGTTTTTCACAGTTCGGCTCCAGAATAATAATCCAGATGAATAATCCAGATGAATACCTAGATATGTTATGACCATAGTCTACTGGGAACCAGAGTGTTCACTGCAAACACATGTTTTGGATGTTATCATCTCATTATGACTAAATGTTTATAAATAAATCTGTTAAAACACATATTTTTTAAATGCAAAAAAAAAAAATTATATATATATAATTCTTTTTTTTATAATGTATGAAGATCTCTTTTTTTTATACATTGTTGAAATCCCTGTGATTTCTCTTTCAATGTATTTATTGTAAAGTATGTTTAAGCATTAGGGAAAGAAAACAAATTCATATTTATTATTATTATTATTATTATTATTATTATTATTTTTACTACTTTCCATTGTACCAGATTCAAACATGCAAACGAATCAATTCTTTATTTCCTGTTGTAATTTCTCATTTTGTTTTTCAAATAGTAACTAAAATAATAAATGATTAAAAAACTAAAACTAACCCCACCCTACTCCACCCATTCTACTCCACTCCACTCTACCCTACTCCACTTGACTCCACTCCACTATACTCCACTCTGCTCCACCCTACTCCACTCCACCCTACTCTTCTCTACTGCACTCTCCTCCACTCAACTGTACTCCACTCCACTCCACTCTACTCCACCCTACTCCACTCAACTCTTCTCTACTCCACCCCACTCTGATCCATATGGAGCTGGAGGCAGGGTTTCCTCCTCCTCCTCCTCCACCCATCCCCTCATCAGTTAAGAGCACTAGCATCTCAGCTTCACCTTAGAACCCACAGGAACTTATGGATCATTTTCGTCTTTTATTTCATGTATTTTTATCCCTCCCATCACGCATCACATTTACAGCAGCAGAGGAAGTTAATGGAGTCGTTCAGAATGAACTACTTCCTCTCTCTCAAGGGCACCTTGACATTCAATTTGGGATTAAGAAGCGATGGAAGAGAACGGCTACGGGCGAGAGAGCCAAGTTGCAACCGTATATACAGCTCCATCCCTGCCTCCATCCCTGCTCAATCGCTGCCTCCATCCCTGCCTCCATCCCTGCCTCCATCCTTGCATCCATCGCAGCCTCCATCCCTGCCTCCATCCCTGCTTCCATCCCTGCCTCCATCCCTCCCAACACCTCTTAACACCAGGTCAAACACATCCACCCTCCCCCTTCTCACACAATGTATTTCGGTGCTTCGTCAGGTGCTTCACCCTCCACTGAAGCTGAAACTCAAGCTGAGGCTTCTCACGTGCACTAATTACGTGCACGTGGAATATAAAAAAAAATGTTTTAAAGATAAAATAATAAAGTTAAAATGGTAAAATTAATAAAAAAACCTGATCTGTCTGTCTGTCTGTCTGTCTGTCTGTCTGTCTATCTGTGTATCTATCTGTCTGTCTGTCTGTCTGTCTGTCTGTCTGTCTATCTATCTATCTATCTATCTGCCTATCTATCTATCTGTCTGTCTGTCTGTCTATCTATCTGTCTGTCTGTCTGTCTGTCTATCCATTCATCCACCTACTCTAAAATGAGTGACACACATTTTACCGTAGTAACCCTAATAGCCACGGCTGTTTGAATTCAGGTTTCTCAAGCTATGGCTCACTACACCTACAGTACTGTTCTTATTTATTTACAGCAGGGGTCTCAAACTCAAGTTACCTGGGGCCCGCTGGAGGTAGAATCTGGGTGAGGCTGGGCCGCATCAAGTATTCCACAAAGAAAGGGTTTCAAGTACTCCAAAAGAAAGTACAACTTCTTTTCCCTTTCCTGTTGCAACACTCTGCTGTCTTTATGAGGTCACTGATTACTCCTGTTGAGTCCGCCCACTTCCTGAGTCCTGAGTGCCTTGCACTGGGTGACAGGACTTCACGTCGTCGCTCCGGAATCACCTTTCAACCAAGTGACCAACGCGTCGGATAACTTGTCAACAAACACCCCCGGAAGCTGTGACGAGCCTGAGCTACGTGATAAAAAATATATAAAACGTCCAGGGCAACGACTCGGCAAAAAGGTGCGTGTGAGAAAAACGCACGGGCCGCACTAACACTAAAATTTGATGTCAAGTAGGGGGCCACAAACTATCGCGGGCCGTGAGTTTGAGACCCCTGATTTACAGTATTTACCAAAGCATCCAGCCCCAATGTAACGCCTGGAAACACCACCTACTTTACTGTTTCAAATAGAGCGACACACAGTCATGACGTGGTGTTGTTAAAAAAAACCTAAAAAAACATCCGCTCTGCGAGGCTTCCAGAAGATATTTGCCAGAAAACACAGATTTAACCTCCGTGTTCACTCTCTGCGCCCGCTCTGAATCCACATCAGGATCCAAGCGCACGCTCCTTCCCACTTAAACAGCCATCAGCCGTTAAACTCTCCCAGAGATCAATCACAGAGTTTGAACAGCCCCCACTTAGCTAATTAAACACCATTGCATAGTGTAAAAGTACACGCGCTATTCATATATTTGAAGGGGGTCTTTAATAATGGAATGAAACTGGAAAAAATTTAATAAAACAGGGAAGCGTGATGAGAGTAATAGGACTTTATGGCTCCGGCGCGCTGGTTAAACATCACTTAAGCGAATGTCTGTGGTGGCTGATTGGGAGCGGAGCGGTGGAGCTTCAGCGTTCCCACCCCTGCCCCTCCACGCAGGCCCCCGACCAACAGCCCTCCCCACGCCGACACGACGCCGGGGGCCGCGTCCCCCAGCGCTGCGGAAACCATGACATCACAGCGTGGAAAAGTATAGAAACAGTCAGTCAGCAAAAAAACTCCCAACGTGGATGTACACACATACACTGTTGGTGAAACAACAAAACAATGAGAAAAACACATGATGATAAATTAAATTGATATGAAGAACATCTTACATGACATTACGCTATTGATTGAACTTTTGTCCAAAGCGACTTACAATAAGTACATTTTATCGGTTATTTATAAGGATAACACAACTTCACAGCCAAACCTTCTACAGGAATAAGTAACTATAGTGGTGTTATATATGTATATATATATATATATATATTTTTTTTTTATACAAGGAAAGGAAGTAAATAACTTACAGCATATAATATTAATATATGATTAAATAATATAGTATTATTTATTTTTGTTATGAAATAATAATAAATAATAATTATGTATCTCAACTTAAAATATATATACACAGTATACTATTTATATGCTTGTGCAAGACAGATATACTTCGAGTTTTTGTCGCGGAAAATTCATTGTAACAATAATAAGTTCACATTACTGTGATGTATATTTCATTATTATTATTATTATTATTATTATTATTGCTGTTATTATTGTTATTCATAGTATTCAAATTATTATTATTATTATTTATATTATCAATAATACATTTTTATTTTAGTATTTATGTATCAATGTATTCATCAATTATAATGTTTTTTAATCCCTTATATTTTACTATTTCATATAATTGATTAATTCATAACTGAATTAATTTTTTTCACAGACAGGAAGTAAGTCATAAAAAAACAAACACTCGTCAGACTTTCTTTTCCTTTTTAAGCGAGGCGGAGCCCCCGCTCGGTGCACTGCCATCCCAGCGTTTCTCTTGAATAAGAACAATTATCCTCCGGAAGTTCCAACCGACTACTGAGGAACGGAGAAGCCGGGGGATCCAGTCCAAGCTAGGATCTGGAATCAAAGCTCTTGAGGAAGGCGGCGTCTCAGAGCGCTCCACAGGGGATTCATCAAAAAGTTTTTATAAAATGAAACATTTAGGGAGCGTACAACACACTTCACAAAAAAACACCTCTTAGTTCCGGTCCGGCAGCTGAACTAAGACATTCGAGTTTTTGTATTTGTCCCAGAGCAGGAATCAGGATGTTCTGATTGCCGTCCATTGATCCACAGGGCGCCGGGTTCGTCCGATGGTCGCTTTGGGTTTGAAGCAAATCTTTGTTTTTACTTTGCATGTCCATCCCCACAACGGACATCACTGTATTCTACAGGCAATACATGGATTGAAGTATTTACTTGGTTTAAGCTTGAGACATAAAACATGAACAGAAAGAAGGCAACAAACTCCTGTATTGTGGATGACATCATCAGTTCCATACGGGAGTAGAGGTAGAGTAAAGGAAGAATAGAAGAAGAGGCAGAGTAGAGAAGAGGTAGAGTTGAGGTAGAGGTAGAGTAATGGAAGAATAGAAGAAGAGGCAGAGTAGAGAAGAGGTAGAGTTGAGGTAGAGGTAGAGTAGAGCAGGGCACAGTAGATGTAGAGTACCTTATAGCAGAGTAGAGCAGAGTAGAGTAGAGGTAGAGTAGAGGTAGAGTAGAGTAGAGTAGAGCAGAGCTAGAGTAGAGTAGAGTAGAGGTAGACTAGAGGTAGGGTCGAGTAGAGGTAGAGTAGAGTAGAGGTAGAGTAGAGGTGGAGTAGAGTAGAGTAGAGGTGGAGTAGAGTAGAGGTAGAGTAGAGTAGAGGTAGAGTAGAGTAGAGTAGAGTAGAAGTAGAGTAGAGGTAGAGTAGAGTAGAGTAGAGGTAGAGTAGAGAAGAGGTAGAGTAGAGTAGAGGTAGAGTAGAGAAGAGGTAGAGTAGAGTAGAGTAGAGGTAGAGTAGAGTAGAGGTATAGTAGAGGTATAGTAGAGGTAGAGTAGAGGTAGAGGTAGAGTAGAAGTAGAGTAAAGGAACAATAGAAGAAGAGGCAGAGTAGAGAAGAGGTAGAGTTGAGGTAGAGGTAGAGTAGAGCAGGGCACAGTAGATGTAGAGTACCTTATAGTAGAGTAGAGGTAGAGTAGAGGTAGAGTAGAGGTAGAGTAGAGTAGAGAAGAGGTAGAGTTGAGGTAGAGTAGAGCAGGGCACAGTAGATGTAGAGTACCTTATAGCAGAGTAGAGTAGAGGTAGAGTAGAGTAGAGTAGAGGTAGAGTAGAGTAGAGGTGGAGTAGAGGTAGAGGTAGAGTAGAGGTAGAGTTGAGGTAGAGTAGAGCAGAGTAGAATGCAACACAAACAGACCAAACTCATTGAAGCAGGGCTCCTGCTTTGCAGCCGTTTCTCAGTTCAGGAAATTGGAACCATGTGAATACAATCACAGCATGTGTGTGTGTGTAGGGAAGCCTGGTGTATTATGGGATGGCGTAATATGGGGTGTCGTATATATTTCCTGCTCTCCTTCCCATAATGCTTTGCATGGTGTGTGTGAGCCGCAGCAGGCCGGCGGCTAATGAGCCGGCGATAAAGATGTAGAGAGAGCAGCAGCTGCAACGCCGTCATTCAGCCTCCCAGGAGGAAACGAGGGAAAACAGAAATATCTGAAATATAATATCATTTACTATCATTTACTATCATATAATATCATATAATATCATATAAAATAAACTGTATACTCTTGGTGAACTGTAGATAGATCTCATGTCCACCTTTGTTTTTGTTTTGTTTTCTTATTTTTTTCTGTCCCATTGTTTTCTGCCCTTGTTTGCAGTCCGTCCATTATGTGTCCAACATATCCAACATCTGGCAAGCGTTTATTCTGTGGAGGCATCCCATAAGATGCCTTGTGGAATTATGTCACATATCGACGTCTACGACGACAAACATGTTTCACAGCTTCATATCGACATACTTATACGAACATATACTTAGTTATTACTAAATAATATATACTATATATATACAGTATACAGTATATAGATATATCTTCTTCTTCTTCTTCTTTCGGCTGCTTCCGTTAGTGGTGGCCACAGCGGATCATTTGCCTCCAACACCTTGTGTTCTGCATCTTCCTCCCTGACACCACCCGCCTGCATGTCCTCCCTCAGCACCTCCATCAAGCTTCTCTTTATCTTCCTCTTTCCTCTTGCCTGGCAGCTCCACCCTCAGCCTCCTCCTCCCAATGTAACTCTCATCTCTCCGCCACACGTGTCCAAACCATCTCAATCTGGCCTCTCTCACTTTTCCACCAAACTGTCCAACCTGAGCTGTCCCTCTAATGTCCTCATTCTTAATCCTGTTCATCATTGTCCCTCCCAATGAAAACCTCCACATCCTCAACTCTGCCACCTCCACCTCATCCATCTGCCTTTTAGTCAGAGCCACCGCCTCTAAACCTTACAACATGGCTGCTCTCACTGCCGTCCTGTACACCTTCCCCTTCACTCTTGCTGGAACCCTTCTGTCACAGATCACTCCGGACACTCTTCTCCACCCACTCCACCCTGCCTCTACTCTCTTCTTCACCTCTCTCCCGCACTCTCTGCTGGTTTGGATGGTCAACCCCAAATACTTGAAGTCATCCGCCTTCTCCACCTCCACTCCTTGCATTCTCAGCTTTTCTCCGGCCTCCCTCCCATTCAGGAACATGTATTGTGTCTTACTCCTGCTGACTTTCATTCCTCTTCTCTCTAATGCTGCCTCCACTTCTCCAGGCTCTCCTCCACCTGCTCCCTACTCTCACTACAGAGCACAATGTCATCCACGAACATCATAGTCCACAGAGACTCCTGCCTGATTTCATCTGTTAATCTGTCCATTACCACTGCAAAGAAGAAAGGGCTCAGAGCTGATCCTTGATTCAATCCCACCCACTTTAAATGCCTTGGTCACGCCGACTGCACACCTTACTACTGTCTGACTGCCCTCATACATATCCTCTACCACTCTTACCTACTTCTCTGCCACCCCCGATTCCCTCATGCAATACCACACTTCCTCTCTCGGCCCCCGCATCATACGCTTTCTCTAAATCCACAAAGACGCAGCGCAACTCCCTCTGGCCTTCCCTGTACCTTTCCATCAGCGTTCTAAAAGCAAACATTGCATCTGTAGTACTCTTTCCTGGCATGAAACCATACTGCTGCTCGCTGATCCCCACCTCTCCTCTAAACCTAGCCTCCACTACCCTTTCCCATAGCTTCATGCTGTGGCTGATCAACTTTATTCCCCTGTGGTTACTACAGCTCTGTACGTCTCCCATATTCTTGAAGATGGTACCAGTAAACTTCTTCTCCACTCCTCCGGCATCCTCTCCCTTTCCAGGATGGTGTTAAACAGTCTCGTTAGGAACGTCACCGCCATCTCACCTAAACATTTCCATGCTTCCCCAGGTTTGTCATCCGGGCCAACTGCCTTTCCACTCTTCATCTTCTTTAAAGCTGTTCTCACCTCATCCCTGTTAATTTGCTGCACTTCTTGATCCACTATCCCCACATCATCCACTCTTCTCTCCCTCTCATTTTCTTCACTCATCAGCTCCTCAAAGTACTCCTTCCACCTTCTCAACACACTCTCCTCACTAGTCAGCACATTCCCATCATTATCCTTCATCACCCTAACCTGCTGTACCTCCTTCCCAGCTTGGTCCCTTTGTCTTGCCAATCGGTACAAGTCCTTTTCTCCTTCCTTACTGTCCAACCTCTCATACAACTCGTCGTACGCCTTTTCCTTTTCCTTTGTCACTTCTCTCTTCGTCTTGCACCACATCAGCTTGTACTCATGTCTACTTTCTTCATCTCTGACTTTCCCATTTCTTCTTCGCAAACCCCTTCTGCTCTATGCTCTCCTGTACTTCCTCATTCCACCACCAAGAGCCCTTGTCTTCCTTCCTCTTCTTGCATGATACACCGAGTGCCTTCTTGGCCGTCTCCCTCACCACTTCTGCACTTGTTTCCCAGTCATCTGGTAACCCTTCATTCCCACCTATTGCCTGCTTTACCTCTTCCCTACATTGCATGCAACACTCCTCCTTTTTCATCTTCCACATTTTATCTTCGGCTCTTCTTTCACTCTCTTCCTCTTCTTGGCCTCCAGAGTCATCCTATAGACCACCACCCGATGCTGCCTAGCAACACACTCCCCTACCACCACATTGCAGTCACTAATCTCTGTCAGATTGCACCTCCTGCATAAGATGGAGTCCACCTGTGTGCACCATCCTCCACTCTTGTATATCACCCTGTGTTCCTCCCTCTTCTTGAAATACGTATTCACAACAGCCAATTCCATCCTTTTGGTGAAATCCACCATCTGTCCTCCCACATTCCTCTCCTGGACACCATACCTACCTGTCATCTTCTCGTCACCTACGTCTCTGGTCCTTGGCCAACATGCCCATTGAGATCTGCTCCAACGACCACTCTCTCTCCCTTGGGGACGCTCTCCACCACTACATCCAACTCACTAAAGAATTCTTCTTTCTCTTCCATCTCACACCCAACTTGGGGAGCGTACGCACTGACCACATTCATTATCACCCCATCAATGTCCAGCTTCATGCTCATCATTCGTCCGACACTCTGGTCACCTCCAAAACACTCTTGACATATTCGTCCTTTAAGACCATCCCTAACCTGTTTCTCCTGCCATCCACTCCATGGTAGAACAGTTTGTACCCAGCTCAGATACTCCTGGCCTTACCTTACACATAGTACATCTACCTTCCTTCTCTCCATCATGTCAGCCAGCTCTCTCTCTTTACCCTTCATAGTGCCAACGTTCAAAGTTCCAACTCTCAACTCTACTCTCCTAACCTTCTTCCTCTCCTGCTGTCTCCGGACACGCCTTCCCCCTCTTCTTCTTCTTCTTCTTCGGCCGACAGTAGCACAATTTCCACTGGCACCCTGCTGGCTAACGGCACCAGTGGCGGTCGTTGTTAACCCCGGGCCTCGACTGATCCGATATACAGTATATAAATTTATACACTCAGTTTATTAAACCTGTAGAATCCAATGTAATACAATACAGCAGCTCTGTCATTGTGCTTTCTGTTATCTCTAATTTTCAGGTTTTTTTCCACGCTGTGAGAGAAGAGGTGTTTATTCAACATGCTTCATCATGGAGGTTGTAGCTGTTGGTCTTGTTGTACTGAGCTGTCTTATCTTCACAGATGTTTATATTCTCTTATTCTCTTCCTTGTGTATGTCTAAGGGAGGACAAACAATGAGAAACACCTCTCAATATAATGTAGTTCAGACAAAACCAGGTTAACCTATGCCCTCAGTCATAAATATACTGTATCATTTAATTTACACATTTCCGACGCTGTCAACAAAAATTGAAAATTATAAACGTAATAAAAGTAGAATTCATGTTAGAGCTTGTGTGATCACATTGGTACAGGCGGCGCTGATAAAGTGCACTCTCAGTGTATATGGATGATTTTGTCAAGATATTAAAAAAAAACCTTCAATAGTTCCCTACAAAGTAGAAAGAGGGAGAGCAGAAGTAGAGTAGCATTGAGGTACAGTAGAGTTACAGTAAAGTAGAGGGTAGACTGGGGAGAGAGGGAGGTAGAGTAGAGGTACAGTAGAGTTATTAGATTTACCACCAAAATTCTCCTATATTCAGTTTTTTTACAAACCCGCTAAAAACAGGCAACTGACTCTTTTCCCACTGCCTGTAGAGCAGTGAGCTTTCTGTTTTTTTTGGAGCGTGTCACGTTGGACGTCTGGAAAGCGTCTGGAAAGCGTCTGGAAAGCGTCTGGAAAGCGTCTGGAAAGCGACGTAAACAAGCTCAGCTGTCGGGGTGTTTGCGGTGTGATTGGGTAAGAAAAGAGCAGAAAGCAGCATGGAGGCCAGTGGAAATGCAACGGCGGTGACTTCCTTTTTATATCTGTTACTTAATCAGTCTTCCAGACTCGGTGCCGACTAATTTGGAGCGACGCTCGAGAGCTGCATGGGCGGAGATGGGTGGAGTTCTGACTGGGATGACTAATACCGTTATTACACCAAAATTAAGCAGTTTGTTGAATGCAGATAAACCCACTAAAAGGTGATTGACACCTTTCCCATTGTTGGGAGAAATGCTGTTCTTTTTTTTTCCTGGTGTGTCACGTTGGACGTTACGAACACGTTGGAAAAGGGGCGTGTCACGGTTCCAGTGTGATTGGAAACTGTGAAATTTGGAGAAAAAAAATCTGCTCATCACCAAGCGAGACTGGACTCCCTTTGCTCCTACGAGGAGCCGTTCAAAAGAACCGGATAAATTTGTGAAAGACCCAACACTACAGTGGAATCAGCATGGAGTATCCACGCCCGCACCCGCACCCGCACCCGCGCACCATCAGCGCAAAGTGCGCGGTGTGCTCTCGGTGTGGAGACGCTCCTCCGGTTCAGGGACCGGCTTGGGGCGGTGCTGAAGTGGCTCGAAGTGACTCAGGATATGAAATGATGGAATGATGCAGGGATATTCTGTTCAATTTATACGGCAATGTGCGGAACTTCAACGTGTGCCGCATCGTGCAGGTAAAGGAATGAAAATGAACGTATCCAACTGGAATTGCAACCGGGTCAAATGACTCTTAGTGTTTTTTTGTGCAGATAGAAAGGGGCTGTAGAGTAGAGGTAGAGTAGAGGTAGAGTAAAGGTAGAGTGGATGTAGAGTCGAGGTAGAGTAGAGGTAGAGTATCGGTAGAGTGGATGTAGAGTGGATGGATCTCTCTCCTTCTTTTTGCAGTAAATGTGTTATTTTCCCGTTCAGGGATTTCAGGGTCATCATGGTGGCGGACCCCGCCATCAACAATGGAAACAGCGTAACAATGATTAAACAATTAAACACAAAAACATTGAAAAGTGGGTTTTTTTTATACTCTTGACTCTGTTTATATCTAGAATCTATAAAATTCATTGTAAACATGAAAATCAGAGGATTGAAATTTGTCAGAAACAAACATCCGACATCCAGACGGTCAGAACGGGGATTTGAGTGACGGATTCGTACTTTAATGTGAACGTACCGGTCTTGGGCTCCACGGAGAAGTACGGCTGCCCCTGGATGATGCTATACACCACCCGGGCGCTGTTTCCGTAAGTGGGGTCGTCGGCGTCCGTGGCCGCCACCTGCACCACCATGGTCCCTGACGGAGAAAACACAGATCAGTTTCCACGGCAACGGCTGAAAAGAGAACTCCAAAGATAGGAGCTAACGGTGAACATACAACGTTCCTGGAAGAAAGAGAGAAGGAAATGGCTTGAGAGTGAAGTCGTTGGCAATGAGGTGAACACAACTGGATTCATATTCTAATACAATAATAATGATATGATATAATATTTAATATAATAAAATGAATATCATTTAATAATAACTTTTCAAAATAATCTAAACTAGTATTATTTATTATTATCAAATGAATAGAAATATATAATAAAATATGACATAATAAATATGAAAATAATATTATTTATACTACTATAATTATAATAAAATAATTTAATAATAATAGCAATAACATGTTTTATTTTTATCATTATAACATATAATAATATATCATATAATTGTAATCATTTCATAATTGATCATATTTATACGTTATAGCTACAGCCATACTAGCAACCATATTGCCTTTTAACTTTAAAACTCAATTTAGAATCACTTTTTAGATATTCTGGATATTTTTTTTTTATGTTTGATTTTTTGGGGATATTTTTATTTACATTACAATTACATTACATTGATCAGACTCTTTTATCCAAAGCCACTTACAATTGTTCAAACACCGACGGACGCAGCCATCAGGAGCAATTAGGGGTTAAGTGTCTTGCTCAAGGACACTACAGCATGCTAGCAGGAGGAGCCTGGGATCCAACCAGCAACCTTTACATCACTAGACCACCAGCTCTACCTCCTGAGCTACCATCCCCTAATATGTGGTTATTTCAGACTGTTATTATAACCCTCTGTACAACAATGCACCAATTTTTCACCACAACAAATTCCTTGTTTAGGAAAATAACTGATTCTGATTCTTTTCGTCATGTTTCATTTTAATATTTTAATATTTTCATTTTTTGTATATATTTCAAACGCTCATGGAGGTGGAAGGGAGCCGTGTTCTCCCAGATCAAAACGCTGCTTCTCGCCTCTGGAGATAATTTTATTTTTATTTTCATTGTCTTAAATTTCCTCCTTCATATAATACAACCTAAATATAAATGTATATATATATACAAATTCCCTCAAGAAACTACAATCTGTTGGTTCCAATCCTGCTTCTGCCGTCTGGCACGGAAAATAAAACAGAAAATAAAACAGAAAATAAAACGGTAGTATCCGAAACACTGCAGAGATCCATCTGCTTTTTAACTCCATCCCATAACAAAATATTTAAACATTATTTCCTTTTAAGAATTCATGTGGTTGTCGTTATCAAGAGTCAAACAGGTTGATTATTCATATCGGCCAGTTGATTCTAACAAATGCAAATATCTGTTAAATTGAATGAATCAAATGAATAAAAGCATGAATACAGTGTTTATAACCTGTTGTCTTCTACAAGTCGAGATAAACTCGCTGCACATTTCATACATGAGGAACTTGTTGTGGGGACGATCGATGCCGAGCAGATTAGTAACATCAAATAAGCTCCACAGTCTGGGAAAAAAATATAAAATACAGTATAAGTAAGATATACGATATAGACAAATAAGAAAAGCCAAACATACCGCAAACAGCCATATAAGCAGCAAAATAACCCAAAATAGCCAAACATAAAACAAATCTTCAAATACCCCCCCCCCCCCCCCATACACAATATAGGTGTTAAAAGGTTATAATATCGCTCACATATACTATATATCCATTTCAATAAACATAAACAATAACAAATATAATTATATAATAATAGTAATAATAGTAAGAATAATAATAGTAATAATAATAATAATAATAATAATAATAAATGTAGCTATAGCGTCGCAATGCACACCTCGCCCCATGCGAAGGCCCCGCAGAGCCACACCCTGCACATACAGTACAGAACAGACTGGACAATGATGTCACAAAGCGCCTGCTCCACCCCTCAGCCCGGCCCCGCTCCACCTCCCACCTCCCTATTATTATTATTATAATAATAATAATAATAATAATAATAATAATAATAATAATAATATTTTTTATATATATATTAAAAAAAATGTCAATAATATTTTTCTCATTCGATATTAGAGTGCACTTATGTTAAATGTGATATAATGTCTAAAATTATTTTGAAGAAAAACTCAAATTTACAGACACATAAACACATTTGGTCGACACATTCCAGCCCCCGGCCCCGGACTCCTCATGTTTTCCCTCAAAATCACCAAAACACCAATTTGCTCCTCATTTAAAACCTGGATTAGGGTCTAATTTACACCCTGGAATACATCACCCCCCGCCGCAGATCAGGGCTCGGGTGATGTGACTGAGCTCCATCGCTGCGTCTCCACCGGGATCCTCAAACCAGGAAAATGTTTTGATAGGCCACAGTCCATCGCACAAATTGAGAAAATTAGTTTCTTCAAGGCCGAGCAATTTTTCAGGGTGTTGGAGGCGGGGGGTGGGGTGGGGGGTATAATAATGTAGAGTTAGAGTTACAATAAAGTAAAGTCAAGTAAAAGCTCCGGTGCAGAGTTTGGAGAAAACGCAGATGAACACGACGGAAATACATATATTGGAGAATCAGTGGCAATTCAATACGAATCAGTTAGGTCCATTTGGTTTGGACTGCACATCGTGAAGCCAACGTGCAGCCAACGTGCCCTTTCCATTAGAGCGCAGATAAAGCAAAATAAAGTAAAGTAAAGTAAAGTAAAGTAAAGTAAAGTAAAGTTCAAGCCCGGTCTCTAGAGGACATTTGGGGATAACACCTATGAACACGTCAAGAAAAGAAACGCATTGGAGAATCATTGCAGCAATTCATTTAGGTCCATTCGTCCCATGTCACCCATTAAAGTAAATGTTAAGTCCGAGTTTCCTCAGGTGGACAAATTAATATTTTTCTTTGGATTGTAAATGATGTTAAGTAAAAGCCCTGTCTCTCCAGGGGGTTTGGAGATAACACCTACGAACACGTCGCCAAAGGAAAAATAGTGGAGAATCATTGCGGCGATTGATTTGGGTCCATTCGGTTTGGACTGCACATCGTCCCAGCGATCCTCCAAGTAACCTTGGAGTGGGATAAAAAGTATTATTGGATGCCTTTCATTTCATTATTTTTTCTGTCCCTCGCCCTGATGAACGGCGCCGTTTATGCGTTGGAATATATCACTTTAATAGGGCGCGGCCAAGCGACGTCTGGGCTCCGGCTCCGCTACGTTAGCCTTAGCGCTGGAAGCAAAGTCTGGTGATATTTTACTGGGATTTGAGGAAGAGGAAAACACACTCATAAAAATAATAAAAATAATAAAAATAATAAAATGAATAAAAATAAGAAATATAATGAAAATAATAAAAACGTTTTCCTTTCTTTTTTATGCCTTTTTAACCGTTGATAGTCCATCTCAGAATCTCGGCTCTCATCTCAGATGAGGGCATTAAACAGAAAAAATTAAACTCATTAGTTATGAAAACAAATGAGTTATTTTAACAGAAGGGATGTGAGATATTAATAATAATAACAACACAATCTCTTTAATATTCTTGGAATCTTTAGGTGCTGGTGTGTTTTTAGGGTCCAAGTACCTTCCCCCCATCAGCGCCTGTTCTAAGCAGGGTGGTTTGATGGACCGCCCTGACCTTTTGACCTCCCGTCATTCCATCCTACAGGTTTGGGAAACTCTCACGTGTCGAACTTGGCAAAACCGGAATTTTCTTAAACTGCTTCCAGGGGGCAACTTTCCACAATTTGAAAAGATCTGAATCCAGCTCCAATCAGGGCTTCACTCATTTTCACTACTTGCTCAATTTTTCACAAAAGTGCTCGACTTGACGTGTTTGACCTATCGTGTAAACGATATTTTCTAGGCAACAACGAAAATTATATTTTGTAAATTATTGTAATTATTGTTAATTAAATGAACAAAGAGAATTTTTAAACACTACATAGTTGAATTAAGATATTAATATTAATACATATTTTAATAAAGTATTTTACTAATACAATAATTGTTGCATAATAATAACAATAATAATAATAATAATAATAATAATAATCGGGTGACATGGACAAAAATGACGAGTGGACTGCTGCCAACAGCGCTGACTAGTGGTTCGATTACTCGACTTGTCAACTAATCGACTGGTCGAGTAATCTCCCAGCTCCTATGCATCTTAGTTGTACTTTTTTTTTTTTTAAAGAGGGATCATTCAACTCCCTCAGAGGCTTTTCAAGGCTTAATGGAGGATTAGAAGGGATGTCAGTGTTTTAGAACCCACAACAAAGATCACAGGAGGTTTGTTCTCACCACAAACACGTCATTGTACAAGCAGAGCCACGCCCTTATTCCAGGGTCACTAGTGATGAGGGATTAAGGTGGAGTGGGTGTCTTCATGCAGGGCACTTGAAAGGGTTAATGTGGCGAAGCGATGGGGTGGAGGTTTTGGGGGCGGAGGCGAGGAGCGACCTCCCCCCTGCTCCCTCAGGAGGAGTTATCACCGGGACCCTCAGATTATATCATCAGCTCTTAGGTCCTGACAGCGGCTGTCACCGCTGCTTTAAAGCGCTTTGAAGGTTTGGGGGCCGACGCCCGCCGCCAAGGAGGAAGTGGCGGCGGCCGCGCCTAAATCCTAAAAATCTAAAACTCTTCAACCCTAAGATGTTAAATCTTCAATCTTAAATCTTGTGTCTCCATCGAAGAGCGATGCTTAAGGGCCTCCAAGATGGAGCCTGGATGGAGGTCCAGGTTATCGCTCGATTCACATTTTCATGGAGCACCGCGGCTCTTAAAGACATCAATTTATTGGTTTAATCTTTTGCCTCTTCCCTCCCTCTCTCTCCCTCTCTCTCTCTCTCTCTCTCTCTCTCTCTCCTCTCTCTCTCTCTCTCTCTCCCTCTCTCTCTCTCTCTCTCCCTCTCTCTCTCTCTCTCTCTCCCTCTCTCTCTCTCTCTCTCTCCCTCCCTCTCTCTCTCTCTCCCTCCCTCCCTCCCTCCCTCTCTCTCTCTCTCTATCTCTCTCCCTCTCTCTCCCTCCCTCCCTCCCTCCCTCCCTCTCTCTCTCTCCCTCTCTCTCTCTCTCCCTCCCTCTCTGTCTCTCTCTCTCTCCCTCTCTCTCTCTCTCCCTCCCTCTCTCTCTCCCTCTCTCTCCCTCCCTCTCTCTCCCTCCCTCCCTCCCTCTCTCTCTCTCTCTCCCTCCCTCTCTCTCTCCCTCTCTCTCTCTCCCTCTCTCTCTCTCCCTCTCTCTCTCTCTCTCTCTCCCTCTCTCTCTCTCTCTCTCCCTCCCTCCCTCTCCCTCTCTCCCTCCCTCTCTCTCTCCCTCTCTCTCTCTATCTCCCTCTCTCTCTCCCTCCCTCCCTCCCTCTCTCTCTCTCCCTCCCTCTCTCCCTCTCTCTCTCTGTGTAATCTGTCACTCTTCATAGCCCACGACAGTTGAATTAATAAGCGCTGCATCTGTCCCCATGTTTTGAAATTCCACTTCCACTAACACACAGTAAAGGAAGGAAAGTATCTCTCGTGTTGCAAGATCCAAATTGCCAGGCAGCAGCTCTGTGTTCATCACAAGTTCCACTCTGAAAGTCACAACTATTAGTAGCGACAAAAGATTTGACTTATATTTTTTGGGATTCGGTTCTTGACGACTCACTCGATAAAAGGGGTCGGTCCGGCTCAGAGTCGTGAAAATACTTCTCACGGGAATCGTTTAATTCTGTCAAAACTATTTACTTTGGTGGGATGCAGCGAGTAAATCGGTCACATTCAATATTATTTATGCTGAACGCACCGATCCTTTTTAAGCACCGACGTGCTCTGAGAGTATTTTCAGTTTGTGAATCCAGACTCCCGACTCATTGAAAATAATTGTTCGGTAGGAACGAATCGTTTGCGAGTCTTGCAGTCGGCCGTGATAACAAGGAGTCCACATCGTATGATGCTCTAGTGTTGAACAGGATAGTGCTGCAGGGCTCTGGGGTTTTTTCATTTGTACCATATTTATTTTGCAAATAAAAGCCGTGGATAAAAAAAAGTGTTGGGGAACCAGTGCCGAACGTCAAAAACCACAAAACAAAACGAAAAAAAAACAAAAAAACGATGAACATCCAGAAATCGGAGCAGATTTGTTCCGCTCCGAGGATCCGTCGTCTGCTTCTCAATTTGTTCCGTCGGTGTCACTTCTCCTCGTGTCCGTCTTCATTTCCGTGACGGATCCAATCTTCACATTTTTTTACTCATTCCCGGCAGACGCGGACACACAAAAAAAGAGGAGGATTTCCTAATCAATTCGGCATCTTGGGTGAGCAACTGTCATCTGCGGGTAATGGAAATAAATACAGCCCCGTCCTGATCTGAATGGGGGACAGGACGGAGGAACCGGCTCCATCAGGCTCCATCAAGCTGCCGAGCGTTTATCTGTGAATGGGGCCATCTCTTTTTATCAACCCAAAACTCTGCGAAGGGCCGCCAAGCGTTTCCAAGCGGCATCGCACGTGAGTTTGAGATAAAGCTGAAGCTGAGCGGACAGGCTTCCAAGCGGGGGCACGGGAGGCGGGCGGAGGCGTTTCAATCACAGGACATTCGTTCACAATGACAATGAGCAGGACTGGTGCACGACTCGCAAACCATTAGTTCGCCTTGAACAACTTGTCCGTCGGAAACAATTTGTTTGTAGCGACAAATCTTTGACATCAGTGTTTCTCAACCTCTCCCTCCTGCACCACCGCCCTGTTGACCTCAGAAAAGCTCACAAATCCATAGAACTGTGGTTACTATTATCATGGCCTCGCAATAGTGATGCAGGAGTTGCTAACAATTTGGTCGCAGTGAACAAATATTTTGGATGAATCAGGGTTTAAGAGTGAAACTTTCCCTCACAAACCAAAAACAATAACTAAACGAGGGCTCATTTAAAGACCAAGTGGAAAAAAGGTGAAAGCATTTAGCATAACTCATATTGAACGCAGCTAATGGAATGACTCTTTTTATTCCATCGAAATAAAAAGGTTTGACCAAACTCGGAGCCGAACCGAGTCCTCCCTCGCTCACCGTGCGTGACACCGACTGAACCAGACAAACCCCATTGAACGACTCTTTTTTTACCGAGTGACGTGCCAAGAAACTTATCTCAAAAAAAGAGCCGAACCTTTCAATGCGACTGACCAGAACGAGTCCAACCTGAAAAAAAAGATGATTAAAAAACCAGCTCTCTGCGACACTGGAAATGGAATTGCAATGAGCAAAGGATTGTTTTGTGTTTTTTTCTCTTATTATAATAAAAAAAGAGAAAAAAAAACAATATTCAAGTCTTCGGTTTAAGCCCGCTAACTTTACAATGCCTTGATGAGTATTCACCGCAGCCGCCCGTGATTAAGTTGATTATATTCATGCACATACACACCCGGTCCCCTCCGCAGCGGATAAGCATGGATTACCGCTCCCACTTCCATTCCAGAACGTAAACACATGACAAAACCCAAAAAAGAAAAGTTCATAATTCCCGCTGTGGAAACAATCACTTCTGTATTTTGTCTTGAAAAGCCATTGTCGGGGTGAAATATTAGATGCACCCCACAACCTATTTTACCAATGAACATCACCATCGATATGAAGGCACATTTGTGATTTGCAATCTCTATCCCACATTTTAATGTTTATTCCCATTTTTTGTTTGTTGTTTATTTGAGGATTATTTTTGTTTATATTTATATTTTTATATTTATATTCATTAATTAGTAATTATTTGTTCTCGTTGTTTATTTGATATTCTGCTTTTAATTTTTTGTAAATATTTTTCGTTAACTTTAGGTTTATTTAATAAAGGCATTTTTTTTAATTATTGAGTTGATTTTTGGTTAATGAATATACATGAGTAAACATTTTTATTTCGTTTTATAAGACATATGGCTGCAGAACTCTCTGAATCACACACTATTTACCCACTCTTTATTATGGAAATAACACAGATGTCATACATTGGATTTCTTTTTTTTGGTCAAATATAGTATATTTTTTGTGTCCTGATACCACGATACCTGGAGAATATGACAAATATATATAGATATATATATATATCTATATATATATTTTTTTTTTAACCATGTGTACGTTAGCAAAAAGCTTGTAATGGGGCGGATCAGATCCAGTTCAGGTTAAAAGTCCCTGCATCCCACTTCGTTCATCTCACAAGGTTAACCTCAAAATATCAACAGAACTCAATCGACAAGGTCCGCTCATCTCCTAGTCATAAAGACACTTTTCTCTCCTCCTCCCCCCAAAAAGAGTTGAACAAAACCCCACCCTGCCCCGCCCCGCCCCGTCTCACCCTGTCCTGGCTCATTCCGACCAGTCCCATCCCACCCTACCCCAATCTGCCACACCCCGCCCCGCCCCGGCCTGCCCCATCCCGTCCCATCCCACCGCACCCCGCCCCACCCCATCCCACCAGCGTCGCACCCCATCCGATTCCATCCCATCCCACCCTGCCATACCCATCCCACCCCATCGCATTCTGTCCCATCCCACCCCCTGATCTGGCGGCCTCATCAATTAAGAGACAAGAGCGATGACAGCTGGACCGAGTGGCGAGCGGTAAATCCCAGATCCGTGACCTTGGGTTGACATTACATTCCCTGTGCATGTAATGAGCCCTGCTCGCTGCTCCCTGCTCCACCCTTCTTCTCTGGGAACAGGGTGGAGCAGAAGGAATGGAGCCAAGCTGAGCGCCGTGCCGTCACACCTCCACCCACCCGTCCTCCTTCAGCTCTCTCTCCCTCTTGTCTTTTATTTGACAACCCCGCCCCCGGTGCTGTGATTAAGACAAAAGCCTTCAGAGATCCAAGAGGCCAAAAGGTCCTCCATGCGAATGGACCAGCACTGCCTCTAATTACTTTAATTAATTGAATTCATGATTTCCTCTAAATTGAAGCCATTCATCAGCGGGTGGCGGGTGGAGGTGGCGGTGTGGGGGCGGTGAGCATTAATGATTTAAAGACATCTATAAAGGAGTTATGGAGGACAAGAGGAGGCCGGACCCCTCCCCGAGTTCTACTGCCGCTGGTGAACGTTCCGAGCGGATATTTACAAAGAAGAAGAAACGTGACGCCATGTTACAGCAAGCACATGTTGTTCTAACACAGGAAAGGTTTTCAAAGGAGGAAGGAGAGAGCAAGTAAACACAGCGGCAGGGGGTGGTGGACCCTCCCTCCCTCCCCCCCTCTGATGTGCGGTAAACGTGTCTTATCTCGGCTCGGACACCGGGCTCGGCTCCCGGCGCTTCGCACTCTTCTTAATCCTTCGGTTCCTTAAGCCGGACCCTGAACCCCCCGTCGACAGTTGCCGGTGTAATCCTCCGGAGATCTCGCGGATCGCGTTGTGAGCGCAGGCCCGGAAAGACTCCGACCGCCGCTACGCCTCAAGTCTCCATTTTCTTTTATTTTCTCGTTTTTTTTTTCCCCCCGTTTCAATTACGCGGGCGTTGGGGCGAGAGAAACGTCCGTCCACATTTCCCCTCATTTGCATGTGTATCAGGTAGTGAGATGAAGCCGCGGTGCGGCCTGATGTGCGAGGGAGGTGCTTGCAGCTGTCATGTTACTTAACCCTGAGACTGGAAGGCATTGTCAGCCTTCTGACAGATGGGGCCTTCCCCTTGGAAATTGCCAAATGAATTGTCGGCTGATAAGTAATTTATCCACATCTCCGCTCTGATCGGGGGCTAACCGTCACCTTTCCCGCCAAAGCATCCTGAACTTGCCTTTTTTTCGGCTGGCAAAGCATCTAAAGAGCTACTCGGATAGGTGATAAGTAGCGATACGACCGATGGAAGTTGTGTGTGTGTGGGTGTTAAATTAGGAGAGAAAGAAAGAAGTTACACGGGCTACAGCTCACAGGCGCTAGTCTTTCAAAGCGAACACGGTCGATTTAAATTAATCTGGCCAACTTCCCCCGTTCCCCAGTGACCTATAGAGCGGGAGACATGAAGATGAATCTGCAGAGATGAGAAATGATCAAGTGCGCATGTGAGCGAGAACAGAAAGTGAGATAATGAAATATCCATTCCCCATCAGGCTGCCGGAGCAACGTACCTAGGGGCGACATCTCCGGCACGCCCGCCATGTAGGGTCCGTCCAGGAACTTGGGCTCGTTGTCGTTGATGTCCTGGACTTTGACCACGAACTCAGACCTGGGCTCGACGGGCAGGTTGGTGAGGCGGTCCACGGCCTGGGCTTGGAGGGTATAGTAGGCCTGCGCCTCGCGGTCCAGGCGCTTGGTGGCGTGGATGTCGCCCGTGTTCTCATCGATGGTGAAGATGGAGGTCGCCCCTTCGCCGGACAACACGTACTTCACCTTGCTGTCGCCTTTGTCCACGTCCGAGTGCAGCTGTGGGCAGAGTAACAGGCGACTTTAAAAATAAATACTCTGCTACGCCAAGCTGCATTGTTGGATCATTGGGAGTCCAGCCGCGGTTTCAGTCTACAGCCGTGCAACGATTGTTGACTGCACGGCCGCTTCCTGAACCGCAACGTTCTTCAGCGAAGCCATTTCCCGGGAGATCGACCCCTCTCAATACTGGATGAAGTTAATCGATTCTGATGCCAATCACTCGGATTGACAATGTTCCAATGATTGAAAAATCTGGTTTCGGTTGGAAAATACCGCTGCGTTTTCACTTTAACTTTAAATCCCACGCTGCTCACGGGGCCCCCCCATCGCATCGCCTGTACCGTCGGAGGGGGAGACCGGTGCAAATCAGATTCAACTGACAAAATTCTGAGTCGGGTACAGCCCTAGAAAATCATAATCTAAAAACACACAGTTTCTATTTGATTTGTTTTGAGAAACAGGAAACGAAGATCTCAGAGCTCGAGCCGCGAAGGTGCGGTGCCGATTAAAAGGTGCCAGCGTCGGCTGAGCTGAGGCGGGATCCCGGCCGTTGAGTATGAGCATTATTACCGGACATTCTTTGTAATCATTTATCGTTTTTTTTTTTATTGTTATGTTTCAAACCCAAACACAGATGTTACAGGGTGGGGGTGAAAGAGGTGCCATTCTCCATTTTACAAGCCAGTGTACCGTCACAATGATTCTGAAGCTGTTATTTTAAGATAAAAAGTTCCATAGTGTTGCTTTAAAGCGAAAACACGAGGTTCCAACGTTCCCAAAACCACTAGGCCAGCACCCATTCCCCCCATGCAGCTGAAAATAGTCCTTTTTTTGGGGGCTTTTTGACAGGAGGTATCACAACACCACACACAAACCAAAGTATTATCCACGCCTTAAAAAACAATTAAGACACCAAACAGATCTCGGGCGGAGCCTCTGCAGTGGAGCTGCTGAAGTGCCCCTCGCTGACGGAAGCTCAAATCTAGAGAGAATAAATCATGGGTTTTAACGCAGGTTTGATGTCAACTTCCTGACCTCGCTCAAAGCACGCCTCCGAAAAGGAAGCAAAGGAACGTCTGGAGTTGCAAACAACAAACAGAGCGAGTGGCGGATCAGCTGACAGAACGCGTTGTGCTTCATCAAGAGTCGGCGACGCCCGTTGGCGTCCAAAAGAATCAGCGTCACGAGAAGATCTGTGATCCACTGCAGTTTGTTTTCCCGCTCTTTTGTTTGATCAAGATGCTCGAGGAAAGGGAAGATTTTCCAGTGAAACAGTTGAAAAAGGAAAACTTCTTCAAGCGATTCCAAGCACAGACAGTTGGATTCTTTGGGACTTAGCCGTCCTAAAACACGCCAGAATGCCAGCGCTAACCAGCTAGCTTAGCAGGGTTTTCAGCGGGGCGGAGATGCTGTTTAATAAAACGCTATATGACATTTGGGGAATGGTTAATGTTTGATGAAGCAGCGGGGGGACTACATGCTATGGAAACACCTAAACCTCTTATAAACCTTGTGATTCATCCCAAATTAAACCGAGTGCTTGGAACGTCGCTTAGCACTGTGCTAACCGGCCAGGTTTGGGAACTGGAAGTTTTTTACATGTTTTATTTTTTTCGAATCAAGACATTTTTCTCTTTTGTTTCCATTTTGTTCAGTCAAATGACTACAACACCCCGCCTATGTCCCATTAACATGTGCGACACCCTTATCGTAACCCTGAGCCCTGACCCCTAACCCCCGACCCGTAACCCCTACCCTAACCCTCTACCTCTACCCCTACCTAACCCCAACCATTTGGCCTACATCTGTGTCTATATAAGTCATTTTATGATTTTATTAGATTATGTATTCTAATTATCTTAAATATGATTATGTATTCTAATTATCTTAAATATTAGTTGATAAAATTACATAATTTAATAATGTTACAACTTTAATCAATGGTTTCTTTAAAAAAAAAAATGTACATTTACTCCCCCTTTTTCCTCTTTTGAAACTTTTTCTTTTTTTTTTCTGGGGATCTTATTCTGTTCACATGTTTCTGCACATGCATCCTCTATCTATTTTTTAATCAAAATATGACAAAAAATAGATAGAGAGGTGCATATTACTCGAACATATTATGTTGTAGATCAATAGAGATAGGTTAGCCTGCGTCAGAGCCAACGTTACTGGGGGTCCGGCCACTCTCTCATTAACTTTTCCCCTATACCTATCCCTAACCCTAACCCTGACCCCTAACCCTTACAATGACCCCTGAACATAACCACTAACCCTGACCCCTAACACTAACAATGACCCCTAACCCTAACGCTGACACCTAAGCCCTAAACTCGAACCAACTCTAACCCGAAATTTTTCTCACTGTTGGGGTTTGGGAACAATGGCCGTCCCCGACGCTGCAGCAGAACCACTGAGTGACAGTTTCCACCTGAACGTTAATTACACGAGCTGACAGCGGCTTACACGGCAGGGCGGAGGGGGGTCGGCTTGAACAAATGTTTGGAGCCGGATCGTAAATTATTGCTCTTGCATGTTGTATATTTATAGCGTTTATTTAAGCACGGACTCAAATATTGGCAGAACCTGTGGAGCGGACACACAGTTTCCTTTCTTTCCTTTATTTAAATACAACACAATGTGGCTCCATACAATTACTGTTCAGCGCCTTCTTCTTTCATGACGCCTGCAAATGCCAACACATCTCATCAAGGGATAAATGGCTATGTAATTTTCAGTTTCCAAGTCAATACAGCTGGAGCAGGACAATGATTGCCTGGATATTGTGCGATCGGATGGATTGAGTGCCGAGCCGTATGCAGGGAACACAGGGGGGGCTGAAGAAGGTGTTTTAATAATAATGGAATTCATCATGGAGGGGGTTGGAGAGGGAAACGATTCCATTCCACAGAAACGACACTAAATCATATCAAACAATAAAAATCTGCTCAGTTCGGGCTCCCATTTCATCTCCATCGAGGGCAAAATCTAATGGGGACAAAATGGAACCCCATTGGGAACAAAAGTCTTGTGGATAAAATGGGACCCCATCGGGGACATAATCTATTGGGGAAGAAATTGGACCCAATTAGGGAAAAAATCCATTGAGGACAAAATGAGACTGAGATATGTTTTAACTTTGTTGTATGGTGCCAATTATTTTTATTGATATTTGTTCATTCTTCGGTTTACATTCATTATTTATCGATTACCTTTGTGTTTCATCCACTTTTAATTTTAGGTTTATATGTATTGTTTATCCTGTATTCCCATAACGTGTATCTTGTAGTTCATTTTCAATTTTATTGTATATAGCCAATTGTTCAGGTAATCTTCTGTTTATAAAGGTCAAAGGTCAATGAATGGAGTGTCATCTTTTGAGCGGATTGCACCTTTAAACGGTTCTGACTGGCCCTGAGAGAACACACCAAAAAAAGTGAAGCAACCGCACCGGCTTCCCCATCCCTCAATTTATTTCCCAAAATTTAATCAACACACAGAATTGAGAATTGCATGAAATATGTATATTTTTTGGCGGCTTGGCAGCTCCTTTCGTTCATCTTAAAGCAATTTTTTGAAACGTCACTGTTCATTTTCAGGTGAGATTTTTCCGTTTTTACTTATTATAGCTGCTCCTTATGCAAAAGAAAAAAAAAGTGGAATATACCTTCATAATTCACCTTCAAATTACACCCAGCTGATGGTTTTAGGACGGATTGGGTGTGGGGAAGGGATGGAATATTATTTAACACTTTAAAAAATATGTTTTATGAATTTATGAAGCTCACATAATAGTCACACACCTTAGTATTGGTGTGGTTTTTTTTATTTTGTATTATTATATTGTTATATAATGTCATATGTGTTACTATTATCTGTTTATTTAATTGTTCAATTGGTTTTATTTGTATTATCGGGCGATTGGGCGATAGTGGCGCCGCCTCCTGCGCCAAGGCTCCGGTCGACATTTGCACATTTTAGTATTTTTTTTCCATTTTTTATCATAATGTCTGCCAAAAAAGCATCGGCAATACCTCTTACGGCCGCGATGCACTCACACGCGATGTTCCGCGGCGACAGATCGGGGGAGCCGGGGAAATCCAAAGGTGGAGGCGTCTGCCTCATGGTAAACAACCGCTGGTATAACTCCAACAACACCAAGACTCTCTCCCGCTCCTGCTCGCCGAACCTGGAACAGCTGGCAATCTTATGCCGTCCATTTTATCTCTCCTGGGAATTCAGCACGGTCATCATTACAGCCGTTTATATTCCACCGCAAGCGGACACCGACAGCTCTGTCGGATCTGTATGATGTGTTGTGCAGATTTCAAAACAAACATCCCGACGCGGCTGTCGTGGTGACTGGGGACTTTAACAGGGCCAGCCTTAAAAAAGTTCTGCCTAATTTCCACCAACACATCACGTGTGCCACCAGGGGTAATAGAACTTTGGACCACTGCTACACACTGTACAAGAACGGATACAAGACCGTCTCGCTCCCTGCTTTCGGGAAATCTGACCATGCCACGTTGTCGCTGGTTCCCCTTTACAGGCCTCTGATCGCACGAGAATTGGTGGTGACGAGGGAAGTGAAGCGGTGGATGGACCAATCAGAGGCTGTGCTTCAGGACGCACTCGCTGACGTAGACTGAGACATGTTCCAATCAAGTTCAAGTGACGTCAGGGAGTTTACGGTTGTAGCGGTGAGCCTAGTGGCTACGGTAGCAGACAGCATCATTCCCACGGTGAAAGTTCGGATATTTCCAAATCAGAAACCGCGGGTTGACAAATCCATCCGTTGCACTCTGAATGCTCGCACGGCCGCTTACAACGACGGTCTTGTATCTGGAAATCAAGACCAGAAATCAAAATCCTCTGTGAATCAAGAATCACAGAGGACTTAACATGGACTTTACAAACAGACACTCTGGTGAGAAAGGCGAGGCAGTGTCGGAAATTTCGGGTCCCGGTGAGGATCCTCAAGTCCTTCTACTGTGGAGCGGTGGAGAGCATCCTGACAGGCAACATTACTGCCTGGTTTGGGAACTACTGCGTACCACTGGAACTACCCTCCCCTCGCTGGAGGACTTATACACCAGGAGGTGTAGCAGCAGAGATGCAGCATCATGAAGGATCCTCATCACTCCAACAACTCACTGTTCCAGCTGCTGCGGTCAGGCAAGAGCCTCCGCAGTCACACAACGAGAACAGAGACTGAGACTGAGTTTTTTCCCCGCAAGCCATAAAGAGCTGTCCACGCTGACCCCACCAGGGGTCCTCACTGAGCCACACACATAGGCTCCACTACCTACTGTACTGTTCAGGGTTGTTCGGTGTTACCGTATTGCTGCGCCGTACTGTTGTATACTGTGCTGTATTATCCCACAAATACTACCTCACTATATTCACATGCCACTTTAATGCACATATCTGTATATGTACATAATTGCCTATCCCATATACATAAGTCTATCCCATATACAGTATGTCCTATTTAGTGTATAAGCCTATTCCCTTTATCTATTCCATTATATTTTATTTTATTTTATTCTTATTCTATATATTTTTATTGTATTCTATTAGTATTCGCCTTACTGTATTATGTTTTAGGAATCGGTAAGTTGGTCTAGTAGAGAGAATTTTTCCCAGGACATGTGTGTAATCATCGGGAGCGTTGCCTTACATTTCACTGCATATATGTCTGAAAGTGTGTATTTGTATGTATATGTATGTGACAAATAAACCTCTTGAATCTTGAATCTTGAATCTGTTATCTGCAGAAACACGGTTAAAGGATAAAATCGCTGAGACTTTGAAGATAATTGGCAAATGCACATTAATATATTAAATGACACAACGAGGCTGAAATACAGAGACTCATATTGTTGATGGACCCTATCTTTTGTTGTGTTGTCCTTTTAAACTAATAAATAATTAATTCCACTTTTAGAAAACATGTATATTCTTACTGTTAAATAATTGCCTTTTTAAAAACAAAAGATGTTGTGTGTTGATGATGCTGTTCAACATTCCCTCGAAACACAAGAACAATGCAGAGATTGCCCCATTCAGCAGGGTGTCAAGTCTCCATTCAGCAGGGTGTCAAGTGGTCATGTGACAAGTAGCCATGTGGCTTTGTTGGTCCTCCAACCATTTGCCCAACCATTTGTGTGGGGGAAGACTTTGAAGGTGATTATCTCAGAAACACAGTTTGCCACATCCTTGTCATTAACAAGTCATAGCTTTAAAAGTATTTGCTTGATTTGCACAAGTGACACCTTTTTTTGAAGCACTGATTCTTTACTTTCAAATTATGTGAAAAAAGGCAAAAGCCACCAAATGAACCTAAAGTCTGCGGTGGGTCACATATTTTCTTATACTGGGTCCAGTCCCCGGTGTCCATGTGGACCAGAGGGCTGATTTTGATTTGGAGCAAAGCTGGAGTCCGTGTGCCAAAGTTTTGTTGTTTTTTTATTGCCAGGCGCCGGTGCAATAAAAGGCTGTTGCCTGACCTGCATCCTGTCTTGCATTCTGCCTTCCATACAAAATCAGAGGGTTACATTGTTTATGCTGATTCGCGGAGGTGAAAAAGTGCGAATGAGTCAATAAAATCTTGAAAAAACGGATGGAATGACCTTTTTTTCCCTCGCTATAACATAGAACGACCGTCTAACTATTTTAACTTCCTGTTTTCCAAAGGGTGGTTTAACAGACTCTTCCCGCTGTCACTGTGAAGACGGTCCCTGGGGCCGAGACCTTTTAACTTAGACCGTGTTACAGCTTGCTCCCTTTGCAGCAAACAGCATTTTCTCTCTTGTTATTTTTTTTGCTACCAAACTATCAAATAACACATCACTTTTTCTCCTGATGGAGTTTTGTTGTATCGCAGCCCCCACTCCCACACACTATATTTGGAGCGTTTGTAATTCGGCTCAGCAGATTCCCCCGGCCCCTTGGCCTCCCTGTTTCCACTCCATCCAACACGGAAAACAAAATACCAGAAGCTCAAACAGAGGGAGAAAAAAAGTCAAAACTCGAAAATAGAACAAGGTCCAGAACGGCCCCCCAAGACACATTTTTTCGATGTTCGAAGATTTGTATTTTCGTATTTTGGCTCTCCCTTCAGATGAGTCGAAAAATAAATTTTGGGAAAGAGAAAGAGGGAGAGAGAGAGAGAAGTCTTTTCTTTCTTTTCAGGGGTCTGTTTTTCCGTTTTCAATCAGCGTTTTGAGGAGTTCTGAGCCGGCGTGAATACAAAGTCCGTACCCACAAGCGTCCTGTGAGCGACAAGCTGGAAAGCAGCTCCTGACTCCATCGCCCGCTGCTGCCCTGCAGGTGTTTCGGAGCACTGCAGCTGGAGCGGGGGCTTGGGTGGAGTAATGGGGTTTGCACAAGTGGTGGCGTATATTATAGCCCCCCTCAAAAAAATTAAATCATAAATAAATAAAATGCGGGAGAGAAGAAAAATGTTCGATACTATCAAACGGAACGGGTTTGTATTGCTGCTCTCAGGTTTTCATGCCGCGGTACATTAATTTGTGAGAGAAACTTTCATAAAAAAAAGATGGAGAGATAGAAGAAGTGAGCCGCAGTTTTGAGAAAACTCAATTCCAGCAGCCACGACTATTAGTGTAATTATGGTACATTCTATATCACTCATTCTACAATGCATGGATGGATGTATGGATGGATGGATGCATGCTTGGATGGATGGATGCACAGGTGGATGAATGCATGGATGGATGTATGGATGGTTGGATTATGGATGGATGAATAGATACATTGATAGATGGACTCATGGTTGGATGTGTGGGCAGATGTCTGGGTGCATGGGTGGATGGATGCATGCATGGATGGATGGATGGATGCATGGGTGGATGGATGGATGTTGGATGGATGAGTGAATGGACAGATGAGTGAATTGGTAAATGGATATATGGATGGACTCATGGGTGGATGGATGGATGGATGCATGGGTGGGCGGACAGACAGACAGACAGACAGACAGACAGACAGACAGACAGACAGACAGACAGAGAGACAGATAGATAGATAGATAGATAGATAGACAGATAGATAGATAGATAGATAGATAGACAGATAGATAGATAGATAGATAGACAGATAGTGCAATCTTTCTATTAATTTTTTGGAAAGGTAGGGGAGATTTGGGGGGAAATATTTCAATGGGAGAACAGCGTGAGAGGAGGGTAAAATAGGGGAGAATCCCAGGTAAAAGGGGAGGGTTGCCAGGTATGTGTGCCTGTCCACACCCGTCCACGCACCATACGCAGATAGACAGATTGTGTGAGACAGAGCCACTCTAAATAGGCAGCCTATGACGTGTGGTTCACAGCGCCATGATACTGTCGCCTTGACAACGACATATTGATGAATTTACACACATCAGACCAATCAGACAAATCAGCCTGGTGCATTGTTTATGTGTGATGATTGGGTTATAATATTATGGGTAATGAGTGGGACAGAACATGATCAACCTCTATGTAAGTGCTGAAAACTAATAGTATTATTATTTTAATAGTGGTGAAATCCCGAACATTTTAGTTTTACAGATATTTGCAGGGTGTGATTTTAATTGAAGAATAATTTTTTATGCTTTCGGGTTGTTAATTGAACTTGCATTTGAAATGTG
>NC_137206.1:998066-1003066 GCF_960531495.2 Zeus faber | reverse complement strand
CTGAGTGAGTGAGTTGGTAAATTAAACTTTTACCAAATCCCGTTTGAAGTTTGACAAACACATCTTTCTTACCAACAAAAGTTTTTTTGGAGAAAATAAAGCGTCCAGTTGGTTTCATACTGCCATGACCGCTCCACGTCAGCGGCAGCCATCTTGGTAAGGTGTATCGTCATCGCATCAAACCCACTTCATAGAGGATAAACGGTTGTGATTGGCCAACACTGGCGAGGTCATGTGTTAATGTGTTTGAACGGGAGGGTGGCCAGACGTATTCTGCAGAACAAATGAAAGACGAGCTGAGGATTGGCCTGGTTCTCAGGCGTATGTTTTAAGATGAATTAATCAAATGCGATTGGCTCAGGCCTAGGGACAAACCTGGCTCGTTCCTACACAGAACTCTGATCGTTTGCTCAGGTTTCCAAAACTCTTCCAAAGATAAGAACATCGGCCTTGTTGGTGACTTTCTATAAATTGTGAATTGAGTGTTGACTCTATAATGGATTAACTTCAATGGAGAACGCCATTGTCCACCGTTGCTTTTCAACAGTGTCAGCTGGTATGAGCACCAATTATCCCCTCGACACTGACCAGCAAAAACAGGTAAAGAAAAGGACTGGATGCCTGGAGGGATGGAATGTAGACATTTCCCCACCGGACTAAAGTAGAACAACAATAAGAAGGAGCAGGGGATGGCCACAGCATGGCATGCCGAGAACCAGCTACAGTTCTGGAAATCGGTCGGAGTGTCCAACCCTAACACACATGTCTTTAGGGTGGAAGGAACCTCAGGGGAACATGGAGAACATATCAACTCCAAGCAGAAAGGCCCCAAGTCAAGTTTGAAGCCAGAACCTTCTTCCTGCTGTGAGGCAACTGTGCTACCTGCCAAGCCACGATGCCACCAAAACAAGTGAAGGAGAATTTAGAAAAATACTTATTTAGGGGTCTTTATAGAGGTAAAAGTGTGAGTGTTAGAAATAATCAACACCAAACCTCCGCAAGAAAACGTATAAACCAGCATTCACAAGTTATGGAAGAAGAAGAAGAATTAGTAACCAAATACAGTTCTAGTGCAAACCCCTTGCTCAAGCGCATCAGGCGGTGTAAGATGACCAATGTCCACGTCTTTTAGGGTGGAAAAAAATCTGCATGAACACGAGGGAACATGCAAACTGAGCTTTTAGAGGGAAACATAAGAGAGGAATAAAACACTCCCCATGGCATCCTGCCCCTGTTGGACGAAACAAACACCAAACCTCCGCAAGAAATGCATCAACAAGCGTCGTGGACGTCACGGACGTCGTGGATGACGTGGATGTTAAGGATGTTGTGGACGTTAAGGATGTTGTGGACGTCGTGGACGTGAAGGATGTCGTGGACGTGGTGGACGTTAAGGACATCGTGGATGTTAAGGACGTTGTGGGCGTCGTGGACTTGAAGGACGTCGTGCACGTGGTGGACGTTAACGACGTCGTGGAAGTTAAGGACGTTGTGGACGTTAAGGACGTTGTGGACGTCGTGGACGTTAAGGACGTCATGGACGTTAAGGGCATCCTGGAAGTCGTGGACTTTAAGGACGTCGTGGACATCGTGGATGTTAAGGATGTCGTGGACGTTAAGGACGTCGTGGTCGTAGTGGAGGTTAAGGACATCGTGGACGTTGAGGACGTCGTGGACGTTAAGGTCGTCGTGGACGTTAAGGACCTCGTTGACATTAAGGACCTCGTGGACATCGTGGACGTGGTGGATATCGTGGACGTGGTGGATATCGTGGACGTGGTGGATATCGTGGACGTCGTGGACGTTAAGGACATTGTGGACATTAAGGACGTCGTGGACGTTAAGAACGTTGTGGACATCGTGGACGTTAAAGACGTCGTGGACGTTGTGGATGTTAAGGATGTCATGGATATCGTGGACTTTAAGGATGTCGTGGATGTCGTAGACGTTAAGCACGTCGTAGACGTTAAGGACTTTAAGGATGTCGTGGACGTTAAGGACGTCGTGGACGTTAAGGGCATCATGGACATCGTGGACATTCATGGACGTTAAGGATGTCGTGGACGTCAAAGGCGTCATGGACGTTGTGGACTTTAAGGACGTCATGGACGTTAAGGATGTCGTGGACATTAAGGACGTTGTGGATGTTAAGGATGTCTTGGACATCGTGGATGTTAAGGACGCCGTGGACATAAAGGACGTCATGGACGTCGTGGACGCCATGAACGTCGTGGATGTTAAGGACGTCGTGGACGTGAAAGGACGTCCTGGAGGTCGTGTACGTTAAGGATGTCGTGGACGTCGTGGACTTTAAGGACGTTATGGACGTCGAAGACGTTAAGGACATTGTGGATGTTAAGGACGTTGTGCATGTAGTGGACGTTTAGGATGTCGTGGACGTTAAGGAGGTTGTGGAGATTAAGGACGTCGTGGACGTTAAGGAGGTCGTGGACGTTGCTGCTGCTGCTGCTGCTGCTGCTGCTGCTGCTGCTGCTGCTGCTGCTGCTGCTGCTGCTGCTGCTGCTGCTGCTGCTGCTGCCGCAGTCGTCCACCGATTCTCGTGGGCGAAGCTCATATGAAGTCCATAAATTTAACACTGAATCCTTCGAAGCGGGAGTAACGCTCCAGCGGCGTCAAATAGTCAATAACGCCGCTGAGCAATGATGGAGGAGACGCTGCCAAGGAGCCGAGGAGCTGGAGGCTGGAGGCTTCGCCGTCTTTGTCAGAGACAAAAAAAACCACTTGTAGATCTCAGGCAGAGCGAGAGTGTTTACATGCCACACGTTATTAGGTTCGATTCATGCTCAATACATTATTGTGGCACCGACTTCACCGTCAGGGGCTTGTCTTGTCGAGAAACAATACAAACAAGGACACGGAGCGCACAAACAGCATATAATGGACGTTATTAAGGCGCACACAATTCATGGAACCGAGATATTCTTTTGTCCAAGTCCAAGCCTCACACTCCGGAAATTGCAGGTGTTTGTATATACTGTATGTGGCCGTTCAGGAGCTTCCTTTTTGAGAAAACAAACTGAAAAAGATTCAGAAGTTGCCAGAAAAATTGTGAAATTGCGGTCAATTGTGAAGTTGTCTATTCACCAGAGCATCGTGAACATCAACACAAAGTGGAATTAGAGTTGATGTTTACTGATTAATCAGGTATATTTGATGCTGATGACCCTGAATGTCTATCATTGTTCCAAATTCTTTAGCAAAACAAACATTTTTAATTTTGTAGTTATGTTTTAAAGACACTGTGATTGTTTAGTTGTCTATTTTGTGGAAGTCAAGTCAGAAGATTCTTCATATGCATATGCATCTCAACTATGTCTGAAATAAATCTTAATTATGTCTGAATAAAGTCTGAATTAAGTCTGAATTACGTCTGAATTAATTCTGAATTACATCTGAATTAAGTCTAAATTACATCCGAATTACGTCTGGATTAAGTCAGAATCACATCTGAATTTAGTCAGAATTACGTCTGAATCAAGTCTAGATTACATCTGGATTAAATCAGATTTACGTCTGAATTAAATCAGAATTATGCCTGGATTTACGCCTGAATCGCAAGTCTGGATTAAGTCGGAATTATGGTGGAATTAAATCGGAATTACATCGGAATTACATCTGAATTGAGTCGTAATTAAGTCATAATTAAGTCTGAATTAAATCTGAATTATGTCTGAATTGCATCTGAATTAAATCTGAATTACATCTGAACTAAAGCTGAATTACGTAGAATCATGTCTGAATTAAATCTGAATAAAGTCTGAATTATATCGGAATTAAGTCTGAATTAAGTCAAACTTCCGGGTGCGCCGTAGTATGGACGCACCGGCAATGGCTCCGCATTCAGCTCATAGTTTTGTAATTATTATTATTTGTATTGTTCTTATTTTTGCATGCAGTGCACTGTGGCTCTTACAATATGAAGGACAAGCACTCCTGGACGTCCGTTGGACACTTAATACAGACTTTTTTGCAACTTACAATAGGGCTAATATGAGGAAAGATTTGCCTAAATATCACCAGCATATCAACTTTCCTATGAGGGGTGATCAGACTCTGACCATTGTTATTCACAACTAAGGGACAGCTACAAACCCCTCCCCCGCCCTGCCATTGGTAAGGCGGATCACACCTCCATTCTTCTCCTACCAACCTGCAGACAACGATTAAAGCAAGGAAAAGCGGCTTGTCGGACAGTCCAACGCTGAAGTGAGGAATCCACTGCCACTCTCCAGGACTGTTTCAAAACCACTACTAGCAGATGTTCTGTGTTGCAGCTGATGGGGACATGGATGCATACACAGACTCTGTCTCAGCCTACGTCTCCCAGTGCACTGATGATGTCGTCCCGAGAGTCAAGGTCAGGACTTTCCCCAACCAGAAGCCCTGGGTTAATAGTGATGTCTGTGCTAAGCTCAGAGCACGGTCCTACGCCTATAGCTCTGGGGACATAGAGGCCTTGAGGAAGTCCAGATATGACCTTCGGAAAGCCATCAGAGATGCCAAAAGAGCCTACAGGGACAAGCTGGAGTCGGACTACCCCCATTCCGACCCCAGACGCATGTGGTATGGACTGTGCACCATCACAGACTATAAAGGGAGAAACAGGAGTGATGCCCAGCCAGCCGTGTCTCTTACCGATGAGCTCAACACCTTCTACGCATGGTTTGAGGCGAGCAACACCATCCCAGCTGCAAGGCTAGCGGAGGACCACGATGACTGCACTATCCTGTCTACGGCTGACGTGAGGAGAGCTCTTAAAAGAGTAAGCGCTCGGAAGTCTCCAGGGCCTGATGGCGTTCCAGGCCATGTCCTCAGAGTGTGCGCCAACCAGCTTGTGGAGGTATTCACCTCCATATTCAACCTCTCCCTGATCCAGTCTACGGTCCCCACCTGCTCCAAACGGACACCCCAGACCCTGTTCAATTTGCATATCGCCCGAACAGATCTACGGACGACGTCATCGCCCTGGCAGTTCAGGA
>NC_137206.1:940566-988066 GCF_960531495.2 Zeus faber | reverse complement strand
CATTATTTGGCAACCCTCAAATCAGCGCAATTTCGTCTTATTCGTTTTGAAGATGTTCGCTGCACTAATAATTTATCTGCTCAATAATATCATGCAGTTCACCAGTGTATAAAAACAGTTTTTACAGCATTTCATTTTGGGCATTTGTCTCCGCTGCACTTTGGTCACTTGGCACGGTTGGCACGTTTGCAATCTCAAAACTGGCAACCCTTCAATCAGCGTAACGTCATTCTATCCCTTTAGAAGACGTTCACGGCATTGATGAATCATCTGCTCAATTATATGAATATTATGTTAGTATGTAAACCAGTGTTTCCAGCATTTCAATGCTTGGAACGGTTGCCAGTTCGGTGACAGAGTGCATTATCTGGCAACCCTTCAATCAGCCTGGAGGTAATTTGTCACTAATTAACAGCAGCCAAACGTACGTCAAAGCACATTTGACCTACTGCGTTTATCTCCTGTTTAGTATAAGCACAAACATTAAGTGGTAAAAACCTAATTGAGCGTTTGATTAAATTAGTGTCAGGGAGTAGAAAAACACAGTTGTGGGGTCAGTTGCATTTCGGCTCCACCTTCATTTTAGAGTCTTGTCCCCTTGCTGACACCCAAACCGACCCAGTGGAACCAATGAAATGTGACTATCGGCTTCGCTGTTGACCCCTCCCGTGTTAGATTCTGATTAAATTGCACAAATAAACTTTTTAGGGCACTTTCAAAAAAGAAATTCTACAGTCAGTAAATTTATTATTGATTATCCAGTTAAAGCTGAATTACGTGTTTGTTTGTTTTTTTTTCCAATCTGGGGAGTGCTTTTTTAAGACACGTGCAGGGCGGTGACAGGGAACTGCTATCGGACTATTCCATCACACGTCAGGGGTCCTACAGAGTCTCCAGGCGGAGGCTCAACGAGCCGCTGCCAGTTTTAAAATCTCTCCTTCAAACAGGAGGATTTTAGTTCAGTGCCTTTTAGAAAACTAGGTTCTGTGCACACTAGCTCCCAAAATTATTATATGCATATATCACAGAATTTTTATTTCGGTCTTCAGATCTTCTTCTCTTTGTTTTTATCTGATTTTCTGTGTGAAACACCTCTCTGTTGTTTAAGAAAGTTATCTTTAACTTAAGTGTATAACACTTTTTTTATATTCTGTATTTAAAGATATATATATATTTTTTTTTGGGGGGGGGGGGCGGGGTATTTTTTGTATATTTGGCTATGACTTTGTTCGATTTGCAGACAGAAGCTTTGTTTTTACACATTTTCCTGAATAATAAATGAATAAATAATTATTATCATTAAGGGGAAATTCATTCCTCATTCCTCTTCTCCTTTTTGTTATTATTATTAGTAGTAGTAGTAGTAGTAGTAGTAGTAGTATTTTTATTATCATCATTATCATAAGTAGTAGTAGTATAATTCATGTTATCATAATAATAATAATAATAATAATAATTATTATTATTATTATTATTATTATTATTATCATTATTAACATTATTATTATCATCATCATCATCATAAGTAGTAGTAGTATAATCCATGTTATCATAATAATAATAATAATAATAATAATAATAATAATAATTATTATTATTATCATTATTAACATTATTATTATCATCATTATCACTATTATTGTTTTTATCATTTGTATTATTATTATCATAATTATTATTATTAGTAGTAGTAGTAGCAGTAGTAGCGGTAGTAGTATCATTATTATTATTATTATTATTATTATTATTATTATTATTATTATTAATAGTAGTAGTAGTAGTCGTAGTAGTAGTATCATTATTATTATTATTATTATTATTATTATTATTATTATTAGTAGTAGTAGTAGAAGTAGTAGTAGTAGTAGTAGTAGCAGTATCATTATTATTATTATTATTATTATTATTATTATTATAGTAGTAGTAGTAGTAGAAGTTGTAGTAGTAGTAGTAGTAGTAGTAGTAGTAGTAGTAGTAGTAGTATAAGCACTAGGAGTCTCTCAATGCAGTAATTATGACTGTATGTGTCTGAGTGTTTTCACTTGTTGTGAGTTTCTTTGTCCTCGGATCAATAACCCTCAGATCAATAACTATGGCAGTGATCGCCTGTTGTTGACTGCGTCCCATTAATGAGCCGGTGCGTCTGAAATCAATCGAGTGGATAATACGAGTAGACCCTCTCTATTGTTATGGCCACATCACATTAGGAGAGAGCGCCGAACAATGAAATTAAATGGGACGGAGCGTGAGTAGCCATAACTCCTCCTCTTTTTTTATTTATCATTATTATGATTATTATTATTATTTTTCTTTTAATCTCTAATCTCTACCAAAAATATGTTTGATTCTGATAAGATACGATAGATACCTAAAGATAAAAGGAGAATATATAGAAAATAAATAAGAAAATAAATAAGCAGAGAAGATAAGATAAGATAAGATAAGATAAGATAAGATAGCACTGTACAGATCCCAGGAGTGGGATCTATACAGTGGCTCAGTAAGTTATTAGAATATAGTATAATTAAAAATGTTAATTATACTACAATAATCATATTATTAAGAACACAATACATAATTCACAATCATTTAAAATTATTATATTATTAAGTAATTATAATATTAAAATTATACATATTTACAATTTTTTCCATATTATTTAGAATTGACTAAATAGTTTACAATAATAATCATTTATTAATTATATTATTAGATAATAACTTAAGTAAATATAAAGAATTAGTCTCAGACCTAAAAATACAAAGCTTGAAATTACAACTGTAGAGAGCCGGGGGCCAATTAGGGGTCCCCTGGGGCCCCGGTGGACAAACAGTGATTACAACCACGATAACACTCCAACTCCTTCATTACTAATCCTGACAAAAGATCATCATCCGTTATTTACTCGCCGCTGTAATCAGACCAAACAATGTTTGGTCTCTTTAAAAAAATAATCCGTCCCCGGCGCTCAGCTGAGTTTGTCTGAAGCTGTTTGTAATTAGAGGAAGTCGCAGCGGCGGGAGCTGCAGTTGAGGGTGTCGAGGAATTTATTACAGACCACAATCATTTGGGAATTTTATATTATGTTGATGTACATCACAATATCTGCTCATACCTTAAAATCCCATGTTAACGGATGGGTTCGCTATATTTCAAGCCAGGCCTTATTAAAATGTCCAATGAAGTCCGATGGGGCAAAGGTTTTAGCCTTGAAGAATATCCCTTTAACCATCCTTTCAAAGGCTGGAATCTCCCAATTAGGTCAGTATTGTTGTTGTGTGTTTCACCGAAAAAAAAAAACGGTCGCAAACTGTGTGCGTAATCATGTTTTTGACCGACTCTTTTGACTCTTGAGCAGGTCTGCAAATAAGCTCTTTTAGCTACATCCGTGCAAATGACAGTAGAAACAGAATGTTTTGACGCTTCTTCCTGGCAAAATTTCTCTATTTTTCATCCCAGGTCTTCAAAGTGTTGGTTCCCATCATTCCTAACTGTTCAGAGAACAACCTCACTGAACACTTCACTGTTGAGAACCTTGAGGTGAAAATGCAGTCCAATGCAGGTCAATGGGGCAAATGCTTCAGCGTTTAAAAAACTAAATCTTAACAGAAATCTTCCCTTTCAAAATCAGGAAACCATAATATAGTCAGACAGCCTTGATAAGTTTCAGCAAAAAATGCTAAGAGACAAGGAAGAGGACGTAAGAGACTAGAAACAGGAAGTTGTGACGCTTCCTCCTGGCAACATGTAAAATACATCACAATATCTGCTCATACATTAAAATCCACATGGGTTTGCTATTTTTAACTTAGCAATAAAATGTTGGTTCACTTCATTGAGAACTTTTCCAGAAAATGCTTTCCAATGCAGTCGAATGGAAAAATGTGAAATCTTCCTTTTCAAAAACAGGAAACTCACAAGATGGTCAGACAGTCATATGTTACCAAAAATGCTAAGAGACTAGAAAGAGGAAAAAAGAGAACATAAACAAAAAATAAGAGACTAGAAACAGGAAGTTGCGACGCCTCCTCCTCCGGCAACGCTCTAGCAACCAGTAATGAATGAGCTGATTCTCACCAACATAAGGCAATAGTAGCAAAGCAACCACTCAACCAACAGTCAAGCCAGTCAACGTGGACAGGCTGGATATTCTAAAACCAACTATTTGTTATTGGTCAGTGTTGGGTGGTGTTGCTGGAAACAACGTCTTGCAACAGAGCGTATAGAGCAATAGAAAAACATCCACAATCAACAGCTCAATTATGCAAAACAAAAATATTGGATTTGGCCTTTATGTGTCTCAAGGGTAAAACAAGTTTTATCTCCTCTCTCTTGGTTTTGGGGATTTTATCCTCCCCTGCCCGGCCTGGAAAGCCCTTTGAGACGGTGGAGAAGGGCTATGAAAACAAACTCAGCTTTTTAGTTTTCAAATGAAACTCCCCTCAAATTACAAATGATGGACTGGTATCATGGCAAGACACAATGATCACATGAACGCCTGATCACCGTTATCTGGACTGAATACAGTCATTTAGAAAAATGTGGGTGACTACAACCTTAAATGTTAAAATTGACAAAAACGAAAACCGCAATTATTTGCACGACAATGAATTGCCAGCTGAAATGACATGATTGTGAAAGCCTCCAATTATGGCAAATGTTAGTTATTAATTATTATTTGTTGATTGAAACAAAAAAATCCTCATCTAAACATGTCTTCATTTCGTCATTAAAAATAAATAATTTTATTCTAAATTTCATCGCAACTAGACAACGTCCCTGAGAGGCAGATATAGAGAAAAATTATATGATTGCAATTCAATATTTCTGGTCAGAAGTACTGGGAGAGAAAAAGCAACAAAGCAAACACCACCCTCCTCCAGTGCCTGATGTGGTGTTTTTATGAAGTGCGGACAAGTCGTCCAGTTTGAACCAGATCAGAGCTCAACATGTTCGGTCTGTTCAGTCTGTGTAAAGCCAGAGATGTTGCGGGAAGAAGCTTTTCATCACTTCCTGCAGCTCGTGTTCCAGCAAAAAGTACTCAATACGATTTATATAATCAGCAAGATGAAATGCATATGAATAATTGATTCATGTTAAAAACGGAATCGAAAGCCATCTCTGTTAACATTTTAATGTGATCTCACAATGTGAAGGAACCTCTGTAAAAACAACATATTCATCTGTAAATAAGTGCCGAGCAAAAGTACAAAAAAAAAGTTTCAATGTGTAGTTGAAGTTGTATATTATTTATCCTGACCCTTGTTTTGGGGTTAGAAAAAGCGTAAGCGTTTCAATGAGCTATGGCCGTATGTTAGAGATAGGCATCATTACAAAGGTCATTCATCCATAAGCTCAGCGCACTTAGCATCCGCCCTTTTATTAAACTGCACAAACGGCTGGAAGAAAAACAATGAAATAACTTATTGCTCGGGCGACGAGTGAATGGACAGATGGACAGAAGTCATCACAGTGTAACTTATTACAGCCTAACGTATTACAATCGAAGTTCTTACAGCCTGGCTTATTACAGTCTATGTTATTACAAGCTCACTTATTACAGTCTAACTAGTTACAACCTAAGTTATTACAGCTTAACTTATTACAGGCTAACTTATAACACCCTAAATTATGACAGCCTAACTTATTGCAGTCTAAGTTATTACAGCCTAACTTATTACAGTCGAAGATATTACAACCTAAGTTTTTCCAGCTAAATTTATTATAAGCTAACTTTTTAGTCTAACTAATTACAACCTAAGTTTTTACAGCTTAATTTATTACAGCATGATTTATTACAGCCTAAGTTATTACAGTCTAACTTATTACAGCCTACCTTATTGCAGGCTAACTTATTAAAGTCTAACGTATTACAACCTAAGTTTTTATAGCCTACCTTATTGCAGGCTAACTTATTAAAGTCTAACGTATTACAGCCTAACTTATTACAGCCTAACTTTTTACAGTCTAAGTTATAACTGTCTAACTTATTACAGTCTAAGTTATTAGATTCAAAGTAATTACAGTCTAAGTTATTACAGTGTAACTTATCACAGCCTAACTTATTACAGCTTAACTCATTACAGGCTAACTTATTACAGCCTAACTCATTACAGGCGAACATATTACAGCTTAACTCATTACAGGATAACTTATTACAGTCTATGTTTTTACAGTCTAAGTTATTACAGCATAATTTATTACAGGCTAACTTATTACAGTCTAAGTTATTACAGGCTAACTTATAACAGTCTTACTAATTCTTCAGTCTTACAGCTTAACTTATTACAGGATAACTTATTACAACCTCAGTTTTTACAGCTTAACTTACTACAGGCTGACATATAACACCCTAAATTATGATAGCCTAACTTATTACAGTCTAAGTTATTACAGCCTAACTTATTACAGGCTAGCTTATTACAGCCCAAATTATTCCAGCTTAATTTAGTGGAGCTAATTTATAACAGTCTAACTAATTACAATCTCAGTTTTTACAGCTTAACTTACTAAAAGCTAACTTATAACACCCTAAATTATGATTGTTATATTATATTATTATATTATTATAAGTTATTACAGCCTAACGTATCACAGGCTAACATATTACAATCTAAGTTCTTACAGCCTGGCTTTTCACAGTCTATGTGATTACAAGCTCAATTATTACAGTCTAACTAATAACAACCTAAGTTATTACAGCTTAACTTATTACAGGCAACTTATAACACCCTCAATTATGACAGCCTAACTTATTACAGTCTTGGTTATTACAGCCTAACTTATTACAGCTTAACTCATTGCAGGCTAACTTATTACAGCTTAACTCATTACAGGCGAACATATTACAGCTTAACTCATTACAGGATAACTTATTACAGTCTAAGTTTTTACAGTCTAAGTTATTACAGACTTACTTATTACAGGCTAACTTATTACAGTCTAAGTTATTACATGCTAGCTTGTTACAGCCTAACTTATTACAGTATTGGTTATTACGGCCTAACTTATTACAGGCTAAATTATTACAGCCAAACATATTACAGTCTAACTTATTACAGGCTAACTTATTAGAGTCTAAGTTATTACAGCCTAAGTTATCACAGTGTAACTTATTGCAACCTAAGTTATTACAGCTTAACTTATTACAGGCTAACTTATAACACCCAAAATGATGACAGCCTGACTTATTACAGTCTAACTAATCACAGCTTAACTGATTACAGGCTAACTCATCCATCTTAACTCATTATAGGATAACTTATTACAGCCTAACCTATTACAGTGTAACGTATTACAGCTTAAGTCATTACGGGCTAACTTATTATAGCTTAACTCATTACAGGCTAACTTATTACAGTCTAAGTTATTACAGCCTTACTTATCACAGGCTACCTTATTACAGCTTAACTCATTACAGGCTAACTTATTACGGTCTAAGATATTACAGCCTAACTTATTACAGTCTAACTTATTACAGACTAACTTATTACAGGATAACTTATTACAGCCAAACTAATTATAGGCTAACTTATTCCAGCTTAACTCATTACAGGCTAACTTATTACAGTCTAAGCTATTACGGTCTAAGTTTTTACATATCTTGAGCCCCGCTGGCATTATCTAATTCAGTCAGACTATGGATTCCTCTGCCTCAAAGAAAGAAAACTAATGAATTGGCTCTTCTCCAAGATTAGAGTGAACTCACGGATGTATATTTATAAATTTTTTGGTGGTCCAAATCCATCCGTTAAAAAACTAATATACTATGCGCAGTGCATTGCACAGCTGCCTCACAGCAAGAAGGTCCTGGGTTCGATTCCCGCCTGGGGCGCTGTTGGCACCGTGCTCTGGGCGGGTTATCTCCGGGTTTTTTATTTAATGATGTTGAAGGAAAGACGTAACCCAGGATTGAAATTTGGACTCAGGACAGCTGACGTCCATGTATTGTTTGCGCTGAAGATCAATAAAAAAAGCAACAGCTCCCTTTCAGAAAGCGGCCATGTAAAGAATTCTGGAACTCCTCTTCCCATGAAAACCAGAGCAAAAGGGACTACTACAAATTGCTATTAATGAAATGTTCCATGATACCCCCTTTTCCACCAACCCAAACCCAGTTCTGTTTCTAGGCCGGTGCTAGTGCAGTTCGCAGTCATTTCATCTTGCGAACCTTCAAAGAACGGGTTTGCAGAAAGAAGTGCCAAGTTATTATGTCACTATCGACGTTGTTTATGTCTCCACTTCTTTCATCAGGATGGGAGACAATTATTACTAATATAATTTTCTCTCCCTGTTGGAGTAGTAATGATGATTAGTTGTTTAAAGATCAAAACATGGTAAGATGGTTCTCCAAAGAGGTGGTTGGTGGTGGTTGTTTAATATAAAGCTGTGCTCTGCTCGTCCACAGCTCGTCACAGGACAGAGTTATTGCAGCAGTTGTTGATGATTAAAGAATGAATAAATCGTTTCATTGCAGGTTGACAAGTTGAACTCCACTGGCAACTAACTCTGTCCGAGATGCAATGGAACAAATACTGTGTTGTATGTCCAGCATGCTGACAGTACAGGTTAAAATAAAATATTTTGTACTGCGGTTCTTGGCTCTTTTCCAGCTTCAAAGTGGTGCCGCTCTGGAACCAGTTTTCCGGTTCCAGAGTCTGTTCTTTTGCTGTCAAAGCGCGAAGAACTGGTTCTAGATCAGGCACAGGCTCCGAACCGGCCCTCTAATGCCGTGTGTAGAGCAGTGTACCAAGGCGGAACGAATGCCATGTTTGTACATTACGTACATACGTCATCCCAGAAATGTGATTCTACACCTTGTTAAATATCAATTGTGTTCCATCTATACTTTACCTTGTGCACTCGCCCAAAACCCCCAAAAATCCATTGACAGCTTTTTAAATAATTTCCAATGGAAAAGGCTCCATGAAACCTTTGGCAGTGACGAGAATAAAAGCTGAAAAGTCAGAGAACTTTCCACTGATTCGCTTTTATATAAATTTCTTTATCAAGTGAACACTGTGTCCCTCTTCATTATTGTTATTATTTTGTTCTTTCGACTCCTAGGAAACCGGGAATAGATTCTTCCTTCTGCGAGTAAAGGTGTATGTACTCTGAGAGGCTGACAGAATGCTTCCATTTGTCTGGAGGAAGGATGGAGCTTTCAGATTCAGTTTCACTGGCTTCTAACCTCTCTTTGTCTGTTTCCTCTGTTATTTAAGAATAAAAAAGAAAAAGGAAAACCTCACTTCATCCATTGACTCTGCAGATGTCACTTGTATGAATGGGAGTCGGAAACTGGCACTGAAAAATACACTTAAATATTTTTTTTTTATTATTATTATTTTTAAGTCACCATAAAGAAAAATGTGATCCCTGATATTCACTTTATCTTACCCATGCACCAAACCCTACCATACAACATCTAATCACTTAAAATTTGAGGTTTTTAATTCAGATTGTTATTGCTACCACTGAGATTGTTATTTAGAAAATAGGAAATAAGAAAATAAAAACACTAAAATCCCTAAAACTCAAATTGATGTTTTTTCACAAAAGTTAGACTTTATTCTACTACCAAACCGCAGGAATAGTTCTGAGAGTTACGTTTTAAAAAGCCTTGAGCGTCTCACACCCTGGTTGTGATTCGTCCAAATTGAACTAAAAGCTCCAAGGCTCTAAGGAGTCATTATTCACGGGTCAGTGCTCCACCGCACCGTCGTCTCCCAAATAGAGTCCTGAGGGTGGAGACGATGCTGGGAACATGTTTATCTGCCATCCCGCCAATAATAAAACCCAAAAACAACTGGAGTTATGAACCTAATTATCATTTAATATCGGACCAAACGCCTTTGGTTTCAGACGCTGGACGGATTCCAGCGATCTGTAAATGTTCCTTTCACAGTTCCACAGAGTCTTGAGTGACCAGATTTTTTTTTACTTGTTTCATGTTTATTTGTAGGTTTATTTTTATTGTTTGTTGTTCATCTTTTTGTTTATTATGACTAATAATTGTACATTTTTAGTTTAATTTGTATTTATTACAGTTCATTTTTAGGTGATTTTTTGATGGTTTATTATTAATTTTAGGTTTATTATAGGTTGCCATTTTTTTCCAATTTCATTAAATGTTTGGGTTTATTGCCAATTTATTTTTAATTTTTAATTATTCACTCTTTTTTTTAACATGTTCATTGTTGATACTTTATTATTAGTAATAACATTAAAATAATCCAACACATACCACACACACACACACACACACACACACACACACACACACACACACACACACACACAGTCACCGTTGCATTGCAAGATCCGACATCTCCCTGAAACAAAAAAGTAAAATAAAATAAACTGAAAAAGGTTATGATTCCTAGGATTTAAATCAAATTCTGCTCTATTTACGACACCGTGCTCGCCTCAGGGGCAGTGGAGTGTTGACGCACGAACCCACAGGGACGATGAACCGATGATTTATCAACAAACAAGACAAAACAGAAAAACAGAAAAAGGATGAAATAAACAAATAAAATAAAAATAAAATAGGAAGACGGGCAGGGGGCTTGTTAGTCACAGGTGGAGCTGTTTGCCGACGCTCGAGGGCGTCTCCACCTCCGACCGAGGCTCATTCCCCACCACTTGGCAAACACCCAGCTTCGGCTGTTTCCACAGCTCCACCCCACTGTGGAACATTACTCACATCCTAATTCTTTACAATGTATTCTGTCCCTTCTGCTCCACCCACTGTGGAATAGTAATCACATCCCAATTCTTTACAGTGTCACATCCTTCATCTTTACAGTGTCACATCCTAGTTCTTTAGTGTCACATCCTACATATTTACAGTGTCACACCCTAGGTCTTTGCAGTGCCACACCCTAGTTCTTTTCAGTATCACATCCTATATATTTACAGTATCACACCCTAGTTCTTTACAGTGTCACACCCTAGGTCTTTGCAGTGCCACACCCTAGTTCTTTTCAGTATCACATCCTATATATTTACAGTATCACACCCTAGTTCTTTACAGTGTCACACCCTAGTTCTTTACAGTGTCACACCTAGTTCTTGACAGTGCCACACCCTACATCTTTACAGTATCACACCTTGTTCTTTACAGTGTCACACCATAGTTCTTTGCAGTGCCACACCCTAGTTCTTTTCAGTAGCACATCCTACATATTTACAGTATCACACCCTAGTTCTTTACAGTGTCACAACCTAGTTCTTTACAGTGTCACACCCTAGTTCTTAGAACGTAATCTTTCCCTAAACCTCCAAACCTGCTGTGTAATATCAGTCACACCCTAATTCTTTACAGTGTCACATCATAATTCCCATTTTATTCCACGACGCCACTCATCACATTATTTAACAAACGAGCTCGTCGTTAAAACTTAAGGCCTGAGTGAAATGTAATATATTATGGGATATACAGCACCCACACCTGTTTGGCCGGCTTTCAAACAGGCTATCACCATAATCAAATAAGAGTGTGAACAATGGTTTTTGAGGCTGCGCATTTAATTCTCCCAGACGTACAGTTCCAATGTAAATCAGGCAGAATGGATGCATTAGTGCCCGGAGAAACACAATGCAAATTAGAGCCGTCGACTATGAAAGATCTATGGGTTCCGGTGCTAAATGATTGATCGTGGCCGCCCGTGATTAACAGCTGGAACTGTTGGCGTCTGTAATTAATGGCTGGAACTTTGCATTTTGTGATACAATTACAGCGGATCTGGTTTGAGATGAATACGACTCGGTCGAAAGGGACATAATGTCTAACAAGCGGGGCTCAAAAGTAAAATAAATAAATAAATGTTAATGAATGAACTTTTTCTCTTTTTAAACAATATTGGGCAACATGAATTTCTCCCGTTATTCTGTACTATTCGAAGAAAGTAGAAAATGAAGAAACCGACAAATGGCAGCATGAACATGTGACAAGCGAGTGCCCGGTTCATACAATTCCCAAATGACCTTCCATTGCCAAGCCTCTTATCTTCCCCAAATAGAGCAATGAGTTATTCCACGCTCGTGTCAGGATTGACTAAAACATCCAACCTGCAGCTAAACAGCAGTCATTTTAAATAAGACATTTCCACACAGAGGGATACCTTTTTCTATTAAACTGAAAAAAGGAGGCTGCAAAATTTGTCAAATCTACGTCTCCCAACATATGACAGAAGCTTAATGTGGAAAATTGAACAAAAAATCTTTTCCCAGAGACACTCGTATCGAGTCGAATCACCAAATGGAGACAAACTTTTCATCAAGGACCTTTTTCCGAAGCCTGTTACCTAAGGTTCTTCCATGTTCAAGTCACTTTTCACCAAAAAATATGAGCAAAACCCCCAAAAAATAATAATCAACTGTCATTTTAAGTTAGAAACCACCACATAGAGAGTTGTCCTACATGACTGTCTCTGGCGGCAACCTCCCTTTTTCTTATTAAACTGGGGGGAAAAGTGAAAACCGTGAAATTGCCAAATATACATCTCCCAACATATGACTGTAGTTTAATGTGGAAAATCTAAGTCCAAAAATTGAACGAATATCCAAAAAGAGACAAACGTCTCATCACAGACGGATTTCCAAAGTTTGTTTTCAAGGAAATAGAGAGCAACGTGTTCTTCCACGTTCAAGTCACTATTGACCAAAAAAATATGACTAAGCGTAAGCAAGTCATTTTAAATCAGGAACCACTACAAAGAGAGTTGTCCCAATGACTCTGTCCACGCCGGCCGCCTCCCTTTTTCATATTAAACTGAACAAGAAATGAAAACCGTGAAATAGTCAAATGTACGTCTCCCAACATATGACTGGAGCTTAATGCGGCGTTGCAATATGCACGCTGCATTAAGCATCTGCTGCCGCTGCTGCATGACTATTAATGTTGTGCGGTCGTCTGATTAGGCCTGGAGGCGGCTTCCAGGTAGGGCAGCGGCGGCGCCGTGGTTTTTCCCTTCACATGTAGGTCACTTGCCTCCCCACGGAAATACAGCCGCTCCAGGATTAGGAGCCATGATTCATTACTGCTGAATTTAATTACACTAAGAGGTGGCCCCTGCGTCCCCTGTAGCCCCTGGATCCTCCTCTTTTTTTTTTTTTTTTGGGCAGATTGCGGCGCCACCGCAGTCCCAGATTCCTCCGATGTGGGGACAAAAGATGGACGGTGGAGGAAGGAAGGGTGGAGGAAGGCACGCCAAGCGTCACCTCGTAAAGTCCTACGGATGATGACATCTAGACCAGCGTTTCCCAACACAATTTTCACAATGAAATAACCACTGCAAAGCCCACAAACAAGTATAACTGCGCTTGTTATTATTATGACCGACTAATCGTTATCGATGCATGATTTGGAAATGATCCGTCGGTAGCGAACACATCTTTTAAATGACTCGGGAGTCTGGAGTCACTCCTGCAAAAGAGTGGGCTAGCGAGTGAATCTTTGATTCACAAACTGGAAATAATCACTGAGGACTAAAAACAATCCAGGGCTCAAACGGGTCTGGGAATTCAGTGTGACTCATATTGAATGTGACTGATTTACTCTTTGCATTGCACCGAAATAAATAATTGTGACAGAATTAAATGATTCTTGATATAATTAAACTCCCGCCTCGGAGCCGAAGCGACTCTTCCTCCCTCGCTCACCGTGCCTTACACCCACTGAACCAAACAAAGTGAGAGTCGCACTAGAAGGACGAGACTAGAAGAGAAGATCTAGAAGGTTCATCAGGTACGGAGCTGGAGAATCAGGACGATTGCATAGGTGTTATATACTAGAGGTGTTATATACCGTAGGTGTTATATAGGTGTTAAATACTGTAGGTGTTATATACTGTAGGTGTTATATAGGTGTTAAATACTGTAGGTGTTATATACTGTAGGTGTTATATAGGTGTTATATACTGTAGGTGTTATATACTGTAGGTGTTAAATAGGTGTTATAAACCATAGGTGTTATATAGGTGTTATATTCTGTAGGGTTATATAATGTAGGTGTTGTATAGGTGTTATATACTGTAAGTGTTATATACTGTAGGTGTTATATAGGTGTTATATACTAGAGGTGTTATATAGGTGTTAAATACTGTAGGTGTTATATACTGTAGGTGTTATATAGGTGTTATATACTGTAGGTGTTATATACTGTAGGTGTTAAATAGGTGTTATAAACCATAGGTGTTATATAGGTGTTATATTCTGTAGGGGTTATATAATGTAGGTGTTGTATAGGTGTTATATACTGTAGGTGTTATATAGGTGTTATATACTGTAAGTGTTATATACTGTAGGTGTTAAATAGGTGTTATATACTGTAGGTGTTATATAGGTGTTATATTCTGTAGGGGTTATATAATGTAGGTGTTGTATAGGTGTTATATACTGTAAGTGTTATATACTGTAGGTGTTATATAGGTGTTATATTCTGTAGGGGTTATATAATGTAGGTGTTGTATAGGTGTTATATACTGTAGGTGTTATATAGGTGTTATATACTGTAAGTGTTATATACTGTAGGTGTTAAATAGGTGTTATATACTGTAGGTGTTATATAGGTGTTATATTCTGTAGGGGTTATATAATGTAGGTGTTGTATAGGTGTTATATACTGTAAGTGTTATATACTGTAGGTGTTATATAGGTGTTATATACTGTAGGTGTTATATACAGTGGGGCAAAAATGTATTTAGTCAGCCACCAATTGTGCAAGTTCTCCCACTTAAAAAGATGAGAGAGGCCTGTACACTTCGACTATGAGAGACAAAATGAAAAAAAAAATCCAGAAAATCACATTGTCTGATTTTTAAAGAATTTATTTGCAAATTATGGTGGAAAATAAGTATTTGGTCAATAAAAAAAGTTCATCTCAATACTTTGTTATATACCCTTTGTTTGCAATGACAGAGGTCAAACGTTTTCTGTAAGTCTTCACAAGGTTTTCACACACTGTTGCTGGTATTTTGGCCCATTCCTCCATGCAGATCTCCTCTAGAGCAGTGATGTTTTGGGGCTGTCGCTGGGCAACACGGCTTTCAACTCCCTCCAAAGATTTTCTATGGGGTTGAGATCTGCAGACCGACTAGGCCACTCCAGGACCTTGAAATGCTTCTTACGAAGCCACTCCTTCGTTGCCCGGGCGGTGTGTTTAGGATCATTGTCGTGCTGAAAGACCCAGCCACGTTTCATCTTCAATGCCCTTGCTGATGGAAGGAGGTTTTCACTCAAAATCTCACGATACATGGCCCCATTCATTCTTTCCTTTACACGGATCAGTCGTCCTGGTCCCTTTGCAGAAAAACAGCCCCAAAGCGTGATGTTTCCACCCCCATGCTTCACAGTAGGTATGGTGTTCTTTGGATGCAACTCAGCTTTCTTTCTCCTCCAAACACAACAAGTTGAGTTTTTACCAAAAAGTTATATTTTGGTTTCATCTGACCATATGACATTCTCCCAATCCTCTTCTGCATCTTCCAAATGCTCTCTAGCAAACTTCAGACGAGCCTGGACATGTACTGGCTTAAGCAGGGGGACACGTCTGGCACTGCAGGATTTGAGTCCCTGGCGGCGTAGTGTGTTACTGATGGTAGCCTTTGTTACTTTGGTCCCAGCTCTCTGCAGGTCATTCACTAGGTCCCCCCGTGTGGTTCTGGGATGTTTTCTCACCGTTCTTGTGATCATTTTGACCCCACGGGGTGAGATCTTGCGTGGAGCCCCAGATTGAGGGCGATTATCAGTGGTCTTGTATGTCTTCCATTTTCTAATAATTGCTCCCACAGTTGATTTCTTCACAACAAGCTGCTTACCTATTGCAGATTCAGTCTTCCCAGCCTGGTGCAGGTCTACAATTTTGTTTCTGGTGTCCTTTGACAGCTCTTTGGTCTTGGCCATAGTGGAGTTTGGAGTGTGACTGTTTGAGGTTGTGGACAGGTGTCTTTTATACTGATAACGAGTTCAAACAGGTACCATTAATATAGGTAACGAGTGGAGGACAGAGGAGCCTCTTAAAGAAAAAGTTACAGGTCTGTGAAAGCCAGAAATCTTGCTTGTTTGTAGGTGACCAAATACTTATTTTACAGAGGAATTTACCAATTAATTCATTAAAATTCCTACAATGTGATTTCCTGGATTCTTTCCCCCCCATTCTGTCTCTCATAGTCGAAGTGAACCTATGATGAAAGTTACAGGCCTCTCTCATCTTTTTAAGTGGGAGAACTTGCACAATTGGTGGCTGACTAAATACTTTTTTGCCCCACTGTAAGTGTGTCATACTGTGGCTGTGTGGCTCCATGATGAAATGAAAGCAGATGACTCCTCACTGTCACAACATCATTTCTTGACGCTCAGATGTATGATGATGTATGATGAAGTATGATGTATGATGATGTATGATGAAGTATGATTATGTATGATGATGTATGATGAACTATGATGATGTATGATGATGTATGATGATGTATGATGAAGTATGATGTTTGATGATGTATGATGAAGTATGATGATGTATGATGAAGTATGATGTATGATGAAGTATCGTGATGTATGATGAAGAATGATGTATGATGAAGTATGATGTATGATGTATGGTGAAGTATGATGATGTATGATGTATGATGAAGAATGATGTATGATGAAGTATGATGTATGATGTATGATGAATCATGATGAAGTATGATGTATGATGTGTGATGATGTATGGTGAAGTATGATGTATGATGATGTATGATATATGATGAAGTATGATGATGTATGATGAAGTATGATGTATGATGAAGTATGATGATGTATGATGAAGTATGATGTATGACGAAGTATGATATATGATGTATGGTGAAGTATGATGATGTATGATGTATGATGAAGTATGACGTATGATTATGTATGATGAAGTATGATGTATGATGATGTATGATGAAGTATGATGATGTATGATGTATGATGAAGTATGACGTATGATGATGTATGGTGAATTATGATGTATGATGATGTATGATGAAGTATGATGTATGATGATGTATGATGAAGTATGATGTATGATGATGTATGATGAAGTATGATGTATGATGATGTATGATGAAGTATGATGATGTATGATGTATGATGAAGTATGACGAATGATGATGTATGGTGAATTATGATGTATGATGATGTATGATGAAGTATGATGTATGATGATGTATGGTGAAGTATGATGTATGATGATGTATGATGATGTATGATGAAGTATGATGTATGATGGAGTATGATGTATGATGAAGTATGATGTATGATGTATGATGAAGTATGATGTATGATGTATGTTGAAGTATGATGCATGATGTATGACGAAGTATGATGTATGATGTATGATAAAGTATGATGAAGTCTGATGAAGTATGATGTATGATGAAGTATGAAGAGTAGGATGTATGACCTCACATCTTTGGATTCCTTGACTGAAAATGACTGGAGAGTTGCTTACACTGATGACGGAGCCCAGCGGAGAAATAAACCCTGAAAACCCTTAGTTGAGGAATGATTCTGGTCCTTCCTTCAATGTCTCGTCCTAAATCCATGACTCAAAAAGTAAGATTTTAGCACAACATTTATTTTCATCAAATGCTTTTAATCTTTAACGTGAAGCACTTTGACGTGCCCTGTGTACCAAAAGTGCTCGGAGCCGAGCAGCGGAAAAATAATTTTTGACCGGACTCCAGACGCTCGTGGAAACCTCTGGTTCTAAAGCTCAAAGCTCAAACTGGTTCAACTTTAGAGCTGAATGCTAAAGCGCCTGGTTCGAGCCCCGTGTTGAGACTCACTCTACTCATGTTACTTATTCAATAGAAGGTTTGGGGTCATGTCATGTGTTTGGCCTCAAACGTCTTATAATAAAGAACCTTCTTCTGATCATGAAGGACTTGAGCTCTTTTTACCGTAGAGATGAGCATCCATCAGTCTGATGACTTGAACACAAGCCACATTTACCCACCGGGTGTGTCTCTTCCTTTCATAAAGAATCTGCATAGCTGGCATGTACCCTTGGAAAATGGACAATCAGCACCGAAGAGTTGTAGGGAAGTGATTAGCGGTGTTATTTGGCCAGAGGAACCTTCTGGGTTCATCCCGTCATGGCTTCACCGAGGGTGACTCCAAGTCTACAAGTCACTGGTCAACCAGCGTCAATGTCCGCTGACCAAGCACCCCATCCTGTGTCTGGGAAGCTCCGCCCAGCCTCATCTCGCTCCTTCGCCTCTCATTGAAAATGCACTAAGGCCGAGTGATCAGCATCCAGAGGAAGCCTTTCAAGACAAACATCTAACTCATTCTGTGCAACATCAAGTAAATAGAACCAGAGAGACAAGCTTCGCCAACGAGAAGCTCTGCCTTTAATGTGCAGAAAGAGCCTTTTAGAGTCTGCAGGGGCCTTAAGAAATTAATCTTTTAGAATTTGGCCCCAGACTCCCACGGACACGGACCCCCAGGAATCCAAGGATCCTAGCTTGAGCAACACCGCTCGAAGGAAAGAGCAACCTGGAAGCGTTCTGCTTGTGTGAGTGCTGTTTGATGGGGGGTTTGATGGATTCCGAGGCTCAGCGGGGTCCTGCCAGCGGAGGAAAGGCAATACCTTCTGATTTATCCGGTTCACAAAAACACTTGGTGCCGCACACGCTGCCCTGGGTGGGATTCCCAGCCGTGTTGTTGGAGAAACAACACCGACGAGGAAGGAGAAAATTTAATAAAAACGGAATGCTCCTTTACGGGAACATTTGCACTCACTTCCAATGCCCAAAGGCGCCGCCGCCGCCGCCGCCTCCGCCGCCGCCGCCTCCGCCTCCGCCGCCTCCGCCGCCTCCCCCGTCTTCCGATTCCTGACGGCGGCGGCGGCCGAGCGCAGTATCGTAGCGATCTGGAAGCCAATACGCCGCGATTTCAAACGGTTCTCAATACGGACGATACGTGAAATCCAATTAGACGTCCCGTGAAAAATGACCGGCGTCGGATAATCTCTCGTTGCACTCGGTGACGATGAAGAAGCGATGGAGTGGAAGCCATTAGACGGACGCCAGCGCGTGAAGCCATACTTCCCAATTATTCATGAGAAGAAGAAGAGAACATGTCAAGACACAAACTGCTCTCTGAGCAACCGGGGCTACAACAGAGCCATGTAAAGACTAACGAACTACAACCGAACCACAAACAAACCGCTTCCGTTGTAGTTCGTTTGTCAGACGGGGGGGGGCTATACCCTGGGCCTGGGACGAGGCCACGTCAGTTATTCAAGGTCTGACCTGGTGGGGGTGGGTGTCAATATTTCGGCTCCTTGGGAGTCAAGACTGCCACGTTCCTGACCACAAGACAGAAAGTCGTGAAGTGTGAACACCACAGTGATCTGATAACTTTGAAAGTCGTGTGGTGGGTTCAGGCATAAAAAAAAATCACTCTCCATTGAAGAGCTTTTACACATTAACAATGCTGCTCCACACTCGCCTGTTTTACAAATAGTCCGTCTTAAATAAATATAAAACTTCAAATTATTGTCAGACGGTATTTATTTTGATTTAAAGTGTTTAATGAAAATGTTAAATTGGAATGAAATCCTTGAAGGGCTGCAGGGGTTCATGTGCAGTGACTATTAAACATTTAAATAGTATATAGAGCAAATCTATAATAAAACATACTCTTCCCACAAAGTTCATTTCTTGCATGAATAAAACGTTTGTTTGCATTTCTACTGAAGAAATTCTCTGGGTTTTCTGTGGTTAAATGCCAGGTTTGATCACTTTATCACTATTCCCTACAATATTGAGTTGTTTTTTTGACAACTTTTGAGTTTAATAGGAATTAAAGAACTGCTTTTGTCAACATTTGGAACACATTTTTGGACAATAAATCATTCAAAGTTTAAACAAGAGTGCGTTTTGAAAACCACCATAGACTACTGCGCATTCCCCTATCTACAGATGCCGTGTTATAATAATAATAATATAAAAATAAAAAATAATAATTAAAAAAATATAATAAGTATAATAAAAAAAAGTAATACTTAAAAAATAATAATAATTATAATAATGTCAACATATATTTACAGATCACTGAAAAGTCTGGGGGTGAGACCCATTATAAATTTCCCTCAGTTGCTCCAGCTCTCTGCAGACGACCACGCAGCGCTGCCGTGTGTGGTTATTAACGCCAGTGTTTGTGAATTGACGCTATTCGCAAAGTGGCTCATTTGCTTCGAAAGGGGCCAATTTTGCTCCAAATGCATGCATAATACCTAATTTAAATATGTGCAAATAGCACCGGAGCACCGGGACGCTATTTACATGGCAGCCCAGTTAGCGCCGCATTTCGACGATAGCTGTGCTTTGTGAATTGGACGCTTGCTTTTCCTGTTATTTGTGCCAGTGCACTCAATGTGTATTTCTTTAAACTGTTGACTGTTATTATGTCTATGTATATAGGAAACTGACTGTTATTATGTCTATGTATATAGGAAACTGACTGTTATTATGTCTATTTATTTAGGATACTGATTATGTCTATTTATATAGGAAACTGACTGTTATTATGTCTATTTATATAAGATACTGACTGTTATTATGTCTATTTATTTAGGATACTGATTATGTCTATTTATATAGGAAACTGACTGTTATTATGTCTATTTATATAAGATACTGACTGTTATTATGTCTATTTATTTAGGATACTGATTATGTCTATTTATATAGGAAACTGACTGTTATTATGTCTATTTATATAAGATACTGACTGTTATTATGTCTATTTACATAGGATTCTGGCTGTTATTATCTCTATTTATGTAGGATAATGACTGTTATTGTGTCTATTTATATAGGAAACTGACTGTTATGTCTATTTATATAGGATTCTGACTGTTATTGTGTCTATTTATATAGGAAACTGACTGTTATGTCTATTCATATAGGATTCTGAGTGGTATTATGTCTATTTATTGAGACTACTGAGTGTTATGATGTTTATTTATTTATTTTATTATGTCTATGTATTTAACAACTACAGTATAAAGTTTGGAGTAGCCGTGCCAGCCCCGTGCTGCTTCCAGATCAGCAGCAGAGATGGTGTCTCCTCTGATCTACAAACACCACCACTCCCCTCTAGCTCCCTTCATCCACTTTGATTCCCTGGATCAGATCACAGCTTTTCCTCCACCAAACCCAGAGGCCTGATGAGCCCTCCCACCTCCACCACCACCACCCATCTCACCCTTTTTCCACAGCGACCGGTGGAACGGTGGAACATGCTCTGTTTGGGTGAGCTTTGCTCGTCCCGCTGTTGACTCCGACTTTTCTGCCAGAGCTCCCAGTGCACGGCGTTCCGTAACGCTGACTCGTTTAACACCGCATTGCTAAATAGAATGCTAATAAGCTAGGGGCTACCTGTGACTCTCCATAGGAGCAGCGCCAGATACCAGGCACCAGGCACCAGGAAACAAGCACCAGGCACAAGGCACCAAGCACTCGGTGCCAGGCACCAGGCACCAGGAATCAGGCAACAGGCACCAGGCACAAGGCACCAAGCACTCGGTGCCAGGCACCAGGCACCAGGAATCTGGCAACAGGCACCAGGCACTAGGCACTAGGCACCAGGCACCAGGCACCAGGAATCTGGCACCAGGCACCAGGCACCAGGAATCTGGCAACAGGCACCAGGCACTAGGCACCAGGCACCAGGAATCTGGCACCAGGCACCAGGAACCAGGAACCAGGCACCAGGAACCAGGCTGCTGTACGGTGCAGGGTCCTGGATGCTCGTTCTGCTGCAGTATTATACATTTAGGTGCAGTTTCACTGACAAGAAACATTTCTATTCATGATAATATACTGATCATAAACTATTGATCATAAGAAGGGGGCGTCCAATTGTCCAGTTTCAAGAAATACAATTTCAGGAATTGTTATCATTATTTTTGTCCATATTTGTATTATCTCAATCCTTATTGGTATTATTTTTATAGTTATTGTCTGGGTTTTTTCTGATAATTATTTTTTTCTCTGCAATTTCCCTCCAGAAAGGATTACTGGAACTTACTGGTATAAATCAGTGTATTTGTTAAAAAAATAGACCTAAAAATAAACACAAATTATTGTGTTTGTAATTATCATATATCTATGGTAATATCCATATTTTTACATTTTGCAGCCAGTTCAAAAGTGAAAAGATAAAATAATCAATAAACAAAACATTTGTTTATCTCTCTATAATCAAAAATATCAGACTATTTTCACATTTGCATACAGTATATTGCAGTCATTACAGGAGCTTTGGATACTTCTGGGGTTTGGTAAATACAGTTTTTTTATTCCACAAATTCCTACTTCTGCGATCAATAACAAAAATAAAAGGATTTCCCAAGTCCAGACAACTAAAAATACAAATTAATTTGATAAATTACAAATTCCGTTTGTCAGATATGGATCCCAGAAAATACTCCCTTCTGCATAAACGCTGCCCTCCCTGCACAGAAACATCCAGGTGCTATTCAACCTGATTCTTACAGGCGGGGTTGGCTTACATTACCTTAATATTTGATCAACTCATCCTGTCAGCGTTATTTATGGTGAAGTGGCTCTTAAGTCATGACTTTTTTTTTCCACCATCCAAAAATAGACAAGAAAAGCTATTCCTTTCCCCTTGGCAGCATATTCATGCTGTGATTAAATCAGACTGGTCAAATGTGGATCCTGATCAGCAACCTCTTTAGAAACAGGTTTCCAACTTCTTTGTTTTCTAATAATTCCCATCATCCTTCTCAGAATGCCGGGTATCTGGGGAAAATGTGGGGGCAACGATTGTGGGCGCAACAGGGCAATCACAGGGTCAATGGAGCAATCCCGAGGGCAATTGGGGGGGTAAGGGGGAAATCACTTGGTCAGTGGAACAATCATGAGGACAACAGGGAAATTGTGGGAGCAACAGGCAATCGCGGTTGCCGAAGAACGTGGTAAAAAAAAAAAAAAAAAAAAGAACGTGGTAAAAAATTAAAAAAAAGAACGTGGTCGCAATTTCCCCATGGTGCGGCCATTGCCCAAAGCTATTCTCTCAATACCAGAGACCCAAAGGTCAAAAGAATTAGCTTAACATCTTAAAACATTAGTTTCCCTTTAAGGTGGTTTTTTTGGGGGGGGGGGGGGTGTTTACTAGCACAACTTCTGTTCTTACCAAAACCAGTTTCTCCAATATTTGGCTTTTTAGTCAGACTTCCCGTTTTGAATAAGCCAGCCTGGGCGGCGGGGGCCCGTCTGTTGTGTTGGTCCAGCCCCCCGATGCGAGTGTCCTGCCCCAGGGGCTGATGGGTAAACCTTCCTGAATAATTGAAACATAAACAAAACCGATGCAAAAACTATGTCAAGGACCGAGCTGAGCGGCGGCGGCGGCGGCGGCGCTCGTCGAACGAAGCCTTTAAAAAGTTTGTTACCGCCAAAATGTCAGCGCCTGGCATTTAAAGTGGAAGCGGCGTGGAAATAAATGGAACTACATGTTTGCTGACAAATTTAAATTGTCCCTCAAAGTGATGCGAAGGAATTTGCACGCCGCTCGCACCAGTAATTTGGCACAAGCGGCGAATTAGGAATTTTCCAACATGAGCAAACATTTAGTCCCAGGAATCCCCCACAGGAAACTGTAATCACATCATGTTTACCAGTAAAGTGTGAGCAGAGCGGCCGCTGGTCCTGCTTGTTTCACTGCACGTCAGCGTTTCCCTTTCCCAGCTTCTCTCATTGATGTGGGGGGGGGCGGGGTCCGCCGGCTCAACCCGACTTCGGCTGATTTGGGTGCAGCACACTCACCCGAGGCCGAGTGCCAAAGCATAATGAGACGATTGGTCGTGAAATTCAGAATCTGACAGAATGCATTAAAGCTGCGGACGCAAAGGGAAGCAAAGCCGAAGCCAAGAGAGGACTTCCTCCTCCCAGGACACGACATCACATCCTGACTCCGCGGGGATGAGCAGCAGCCCAGCCAGGGCTTCTCTAAGTCACTAATACCTCATATGAACAACGTTGACTACTCTGCTGCTTCCATCACATACTTACATCACGCTACTAATGTGGATGTTATGAGCAGCAGGTAGAAAATGCAGTCCCCAAGTTCACTGAACCGCTTGACTGTGATGTAAACACAACGTTCACCTGTCGTGTACCGACATATTACCAGAACCAAAATCCCAGACGACATCTAGTCTCATATCATAATATCAATATTATACCGATATATCGGCCATATCATGATATAGATCATATAAAATACATCGCCCTCGTCACAATATCCATATAATACCAACGCAGGGTAACTGCCATATGAAGATAACGATATTATATTGATATGTCGCCCATATCACCATAATGATACTAATCCAACATACAGACCAAATCACATGATCGATATGACACCGATACCACTGCACATCCATGGACCCCAAATACATCATCAAAACACCATGCTGGCTTGTATACTATATATAAACAACATATATTTAAAAGCACTCCCAGTTCACAAAGTAGTTTTACATCATTTAACATCTTGGTTTCATGCTTCTCAGGACTCGTGATCATTTGAATCATTTACACACCGCGAGACCAAACGTTTTTAACCAACAATGTTCTGAGTTGTGACCTCGTTCATGTTAAGTGATGACAACGTTGATATTTGAGGTGATTTTAACAAACATGTCTGCGGCTCCAGCCACACTTTAATGACTGGTTTTATGGAGGTTCTTGACTCTTCTAAGCTCACTCAAGCGTTTATTAACCTTCGCATTCTAAGGGCCACGCCCTCCACTCTGTGCTGGGAAGTGGTCTCCGCCCTGAAAACAGAGGCCAGAGCATCACAAAGTGAGGTGTGGTCTCATCCCAAGCTTTCATCGCTCAAAGCAAAGCTGTCCAGCGCCGTGTTCTTACCTCTACATCAGTAAGGACGTTTTTCTGAGCTTTTCAAAGCTGCCGCTTCACCTTTAACTGCCGTTCATCCACATTTAACACAGAGGAGCTCGTCTCCCGTTTGAATGACACCTGGCTGAGTGTCCTGGACTCTGTCGCCCCATACAGAGACAAAAAGTCCAATAAAACATGGCAGCCCTGGCGAAATGAATCCACGCAGGAACTAAAGAGAGAGTGAAGGAGAAAGGAATGCAAAAGGAAGAAGAGTGGTTTACATCAAAGGGCAGCTAAAGAAGCAAGAGCAGCTTCATCTCCAACCTGATGGTTGCAAAACATTCCTACCCCACAAATGTATTTAAGGTAATAGACTCCGTCATCACCTCCACCCCCATCTTCATCAGGCGTCACCAGAGATTGTTAGGAGTTTTTTAACTTTTTGGGGAAAAAAGCTGAAATTATAAGACAGGTAATGAGCCCCCCCCCACCCGACCAAGCTATACATGCTAGTACGGTCATTGACAGTTATTTTAGCAATTTTGAAACTGTCAACATAATTCTTTACATGAAACTCCATCCCACATGAAATCAACCACGTGCAGCCTTGAAATGATCCCCCGCACATTTCTTAAAGAGGTCATTGACACCATTGGACTCAGTTTATTATCTATTATAAAAAGCTCACTGGAAAAAGGCATTTTCCTTCTGCTTTTAAACACGCTCCATCCTCTTTGAAAGAAACCAAACCTTGATCCCTCTGTTCTTCACTATTTTAGACCCATTTCTAAACTTCCATTTCAACCCAGCTTTTGGCTTTTATGTGTCATAATAACATCTTGGTCTGGCTTTGGAGCTTTACATAGCACAGAAACTGCCCTCCTCAAAGTAACCAACCATGTCCTTTTAGCAGCCGATGGAGGGAAAGTGCCATTTGAATCCTTTTAGATCTAAGTGCAGCCTTACACACTGTAGATCACACCATTGAACGTCTTAACACCTGGGTTGGCATCAAGGACACTGCACTTGCCTGGTTGTATTTCTACCTTTTAGAAAGAACCTTCACAGTCTCCATAGGAAACAACTCATCCTCTACAGCTCACATAACCTGTGGTGCACCGCAAGGTTCCATTTTAGGTCCCAATATATTTTCAATCTATGTGCTGCCTCTCGGCCAAATGATCCAAAGACACAACGGCTCTTTTGATTTCTGCGCAGACAACACACAGATAAACCTTCCTCTGAGACCTGGTGACCCAAACAGCCTCTCTGCTCTTGTACATTGTCTCATTGATATTAACCGTTGGGTGGCACAGAGTTTTCTTCAACTGAATCATTCAAAATCAGAAATCATATTTTTCACTCCCCCAAATTCTACCAGTCATATTGAGAGTGGCATTGGCACTCTATCCACAAATATTAAGTCTGTTGTCAGAAACTTGGGAGAACTGTTTGACTCCTAAACTTAAAAAAAAACTAATTTAAAAAAAATGTCCAGTCCTGCTACCTTCAACTGAACCATTTCAAGAATCAAAACCAGTACCATCACACAGCGACCTGGAAAAAGTGATCCAGGCCCTCATCTTCTCACGACTAGACGACTTTAACTCCCTCCTGTCAGGCATCACCCAAAAGTCACTCTCTGGCCTCCACCAGGTTCAGAACGCAGCAGCTCGGCTTCTCACCGGTTCCAAAAGACGACGCCACATCTGCTCGATCCTGCTCTTCTCCATCGGCTCCTGTTCGCTTCAGAATGGATTTGAACATTTTACGGATGACTTGTAAAGCACATCTGGGTCTGACTCCATCTACATAACACATATGTTGAAACCACATGAGCCAGCCTTAGATCCTCAGGCGGGCGGGGCCCTCCTGGCTGTTCCAAAGTCTAGACTAAAAACTAGTCAGGGCCTAGTCAGGGCCCCACGACCAGGAACGACCTGCCTGAGGGGATTCAGCGGCAGAGTCAGTGACTTCCTTTAAGTCAGTTCTCAAAACCCATTTTTATAGATCTGCTTCTAGGTGATGTCGCCCCCTTTCTTTATCTATTTTATTTTTTACTTATTTATTTATATTTTTTCCTTTTATTTATATTTCTTATTATCATATTGTAGCTACATTTTTTTTGTTTTTGTCTCTTTATCCGCTTGTACACTTAAATGAATGAATTTAATTCCTGTTTAATTCCTGTTTAATGTTCCTTTGTCTTTTAATTTCAAGATCTGAAGACTATGCTTTTATTTTTCTGTCAAAGCACTTTGTAAACTGTGTTTTTAAAGGTGCTATATAAATAAAGCTGTTATCATTATAATCATTATTGTTATCATCAATATTATTATTATTATTATATAAAACATTCCCTTGAATGACATAGGAGGTGAAAAATTCTAGTCCTGTTTCCAGGTCTTCTTTCCAGACATGTCCCCATCATCCCGTGGTGGAATTGAAGTCGAAGGAAGCTGGATTTTCCACCTCACTTATCCAAACGAACTCTTCCTTCCTCTCTCCGGCTCAGACTCCAGGTCTGGATTCATTCTCCAGCCACGACACCTTGAACTGAATGAAGCGCTTGGTTGGAATTCAGAGCTTTCCTCATGTTGTGTTTATTCATGTTTGGGTCAGCCCAACATCCGGCCGTCACCGGCTTCCCCTCAGGGTCCGGGACGGACGGAGGTTTCCGCCGTATTAGCGACATGACAGGCCCTGGCACGGATCTCAGGCTAAGTCAGGCAGGGTCAGGGCGTCGCACCCGGCGTGCACAGCGCCGGGCACTTGTTAAATCACACACACACACACACACGGACACACGCGCACACACACACACACACACACACACACACACACACACACACACACACACACAGACACACGCGCACACACACACACACACACACACAGACACACGCGCACACACACACACACACACACACACACACACACACACACACACACACACACACACACACACACACACACACACACACCATGTGACAACTCGGATCTCCAAGAAGAAATAAGGTGACAGCTCCTCAAACCTCGGCGTGCCACGCCAGCAGCGTCCTGCCCGTTGGACAGAAAGCGATGCCGTCACCGGGACGCTCCGAGGGGGGGTCGGCGTGTACGCGGATGCAAGGTCAGGTCCACCATGTATCCATCATGGGTCGCGTTCTGCTTCCTGTCGGGCTGTTCTTTTTTTGATCTTTTTGTTTTTCTACACGCCTGCCTTTGCATACTGCAAAACCATGGCGTGGTTCGTTTTTACCCCCCGGACATGGAGCATCCTGCACGGCGGCCGGAGGCTCCAGTGAGGAAGGTCGGATGGAGGGCGCTCAATATTCATATTGAGTAGAAATATTCATGAAAGTGATGATTCATTCTCAATGAAATAATTGGGATTAACAATTGAATTTTCTTTTTTGTTCATTGTATGCCAATATGATAGTATGAGCTTAAATGTGTGGAAAAATAGAATATTAATAGTGTAATAACACAAACTTATAATTGTGTAATAGTGCAATAAGACACAGGTGTATAATAGTGTAATATTAGTGTAATACACTCAAACCTATAATAGTGTAATAATAGTGTAGCCAGAAGAGATGCATGTATTGCCATCTAAACTGATCTGAAATCTGAAACTGATATTTTGAATTATAATATTTTCCTATTTTTATTCAATGACTGTTGCCTGTTGAGATTTTTTTATTGTTACTATTTGATTGCCCTTCGAATTGATGAAAAGCATTTTTGAGTTGTATATTTATTTAGGTGCTATGCAAATAAAGGTTATTATTATTATTATTATTATTATTATTATTATTATTATTATATGCAATATTCTTATATGTAATATTATTATTGTTGTTATTATTATTATTATTGTTATCATTATCATTATTATTATATGTAATATTATTATTATTATTATTATTATTATTATTATTATTATTGTTATCATTATTGTTAATATTATTGTTATTATTATTATTGTTCATATTATTGTTATTATTATTATTATTGGTCATAATTATCACCTAATTCACATTAAAATTGGTTTAAAACTCCAAGGACATTTGGATGGAAACAAATGATCAATCATTTGATATTAATCGAACCAATTTTACTGAACGATCACGATTAGCTCAAATTATTGCCAGTTCGGGCGATTAAAACCCAAACTGACGTAAACGGTGTTGACGAACGGGCGGATGCACACGAACAAGCCCACTCGCTGTAACCACGTGCGAGAAACATACATTAGCTTCATGAGCCAACACCTCAACGGCGCCACTTGATCGCGACAAAGCAGTGACTTCCAGGAATCCACCGACATGGAACGGCTTAAATGTGCCTCATGTCTCAATCACCGGCAACCGCCGAGCGAGAGAAGAGAAAGAGAGAGACAGAGAGAGAGAGAGACAGGGAGAGAGAGAGAGAGAGACAGGGAGAGAGAGAGAGAGAGAGAGAGAGAGAGAAAGAGAGAGAGAGAGAGACAGAGAGACAGAGACAGAGAGACAGAGAGAGGCAGAGAGACAGAGACAGAGAGACAGAGAGAGACAGAGAGACAGAGAGAGACAGAGAGACAGAGAGAGACAGCGAGAGAGAGAGAGAGACACAGGGAGAGAGAGACAGAGAGAGAGAGAAAGACAGGGAGAGAGAGAAAGACAGGGAGAGAGAGAGAGACAGGGAGAAACAGAGAGAGAGAGAGAGAGAGAGACAGGGAGAGGGAGGCAGCCAGACAGTGATGAAAGGAATAACAAAATTGTCTTTCTCGCCCGATTCCACCGTCTCCCTGACTTCTACTCAACGGAGCCTTTTCGTAGCTTTTCCAATATTGACACGAGACAAAGACCAAACATCTCGGCGCAGGCGGTGAATGATAATGACTCGCTCTCCAAACAGAGCGGGGACGTCTGATAAATAAATTCCACGAGAGGGAGATTAAATAACATCCTCCTGTTGAACTGTGGCGAACCCTTGAACAGCGATCCTGTTCATCGTTAAACTTCAGGTCATGGCCGCTCAGTCGTAGCGAACAATGAGGAATCCTTCAAACGATACAGGAGTCAGGTATCACTCTGCCAAAAGAGTGTGCGGGTAAGTGCATGTTTGACTCACAAACTCAAAATAATTACCGAACCAAATTAAAGCCCAGGGCCAAAGACAACGCTGAGGAGTTTGGCATTAATTCATTGTGAATGACTGAATGGATTTTGACGGAATTAAATGATTCTTGAGAGAGTTCCGTCCCCGACTCAGCATCGGACCTCCTCTCGTCGGGGGTTCAGGAAGTCCTCTCTCGCTCACTTGTGGTCACACCAACTGAACCCAATAAACCAGCAGTCTGACAAAACGGAACGACTCGTTTCACTGAGCGACTCGTCAAAAAAACGAATCTCAGAAAACAGTCGAACCCTTCATCGCTACTAAGATTTCTCACTCTCAGCGTGAAACTGGAGCTTGTTCTGACGAGCAAAGAGCTGCTGTTCTGCCGGAACGGACCAATGAGGTGACTTGGAAGGGCCTTGCGATTTTAATCTTGCAACACAAGAGCTAGTTTCCATTGTCTATACATTTTTTAAGTGGAATTTGCCTTACACGCCCCGTAGCTCAACCCTGATACGGTCACATAAAATGTTCCTTGTGATTCAGATCCATTTTCCCCTCAGCGACGACAACAACAACAACAACAACAACAGAGAAACAACAGCAACAACAGAGAAACAACAACAACAACAACAGAGAAACAACAACAACAGAGAAACAACAACAACAGCAACAACAGAGAAACAACAGCAACAACAACAGAGAAACAACAGCAGCAACAACAACAACAGAGAAACAACAGCAACAACAACAGAGAAACAACAACAACAACAACAGAGAAACAACAACAACAACAACAGAGAAACAACAACAACAACAACAGAGAAACAACAGGGTCAAATCAAATGCATTGTTATTCCTGGAGCCAGAGACACTGATTCGTTTGTGCGGCGGTGAGGAAATGTGGTTTTGGAGAAACAGAGCCACGAACACACGGTGATTACCATGCAGACGACAACAAAGTGGATTTGGTGATGAGGAACCGAGGTGAACGGCAGAACTCTCCAGAACCAGATGAAGCTCTGGCTTGGTGCTAATTAGTCGGATCCTGGTGGTTGACGCAACATCCCGGAGTGGAATTTGACTTTCTGGAACCGGATTTTCCATCTCTGTTTTTTAGGGATCGTTTTTTTTCCCTGAAATGTCTGATCTGTAAAGAACCACGAGAGCTTTGTGGATTAACCAGTGTAATGTTATCACAGTCAAGTCCTTCTGTACCACAGCTGGAAAAAGGTACTTAGTAAAAGTACTTTGTTACTGAATTTTCGGGCCTAGAGCCATTGGTCAACGTCAACATCAATATATATATATATATATATATAGTGGAAAAATCCTTGACTGGATTTATTAAACTGCTCATCAATGATTCATTTGCTCCATATGCATTTAAATGACTCCACATATAGTATTTATTGTAAATTATAATCAGGATCTGCAGAACAAAAGCTACAGCAGTACGTTGTGATAACAGCAATAACAAGTACTTTTACTTGTATTACACATGTCAACGTGGTCATTTTGCTTGTGCAGCACTAGAGTCATTTTGTGTCGCAGTGTTTGTACTTCCTCTTCCACCACTGTCCCAAATTTAGCCTGTGTGATTAAAGCTTTACTTAAATTGCTTTAATTTCCACCCAAACTGCATATGAGGCCTTTTCAAGCAGCTGAAGGAGGATTTAACTCTTTTACATATTCTGAAGACCTTAAAATCCTTGCAATCCAGTTGGCCTAATTTACCATAAAATGGAGTCCATCAGCTTGTAGCTTAGGGAAAACAGCAACAAAAAATGACAAAAAAGACAAAAAAAAACCACTCATATACATACACAGCTGCGGCTGAGGTGTAATTTTCCAGGCCTGGAAAGCCACCGTGAATAGCCTAGATCCATCACTTTTTCATGGACAGAGAGATTAAGGCGTCCTTTAAAACACAGTTTCCCAAACGTTTTTCTCCAACATCATTTTCACAATGAAATAAACCCACAGCACTGCTCTGTTCACCCCCAAAACCTCCAAGCACACGAGAACGCTGCTCAGCGCGGCGGCCTTCTAGTGGTTAGTGATGCAAGACTCACAAACGACTCGTTCTTAGCGAACAAATCCTTTAAAAGAGTCGGAAGTCTGGAGTCACTCCGGCAAAAGAGTGATTCTTTGACTCACAAACTGAAAATAATTATTGACGACTGAAGTGAAGGCGAAAGAAATGGGTCTTGGAACTTGAAATACTTCATTTTGAATGTGACTGAATTACACGTTGCCTTCCGCCATTATAAATTATTTTGGCGAATAGAGTATTGTGAGACTTCAACTCACGACTCAGAGCCGAACCGACTGTGGTGACTCTGGTTCATGGTTCAGGAAGCCCCCCCTCGCTCGCCGAGCGTCACGCAGACTAAACCGAACGAACCCAGAGTCTGGAAAATGTAAGGACTCATTATACTGAGAGAGTCGTCAAGAGCCGACTCTCACAAAAGGAGTCGAACCTTTGATCGCTGCCGAAAGACGTGATCGTGTTCTGATGAACGCAGAGCTGCTGTTCTGCCGGAAGTCATGAACGAGATGAATTGGTGCAGCCTCGCAATTTTGATCTTGCAACACCAGAGCTATAGTTCCCATTATTGGAATAGTACAACACCACTCGAACCCTCAGAGCATCAACCCTCCTCGGTGTCAGTCGCTTACCTTGCCCACGTAGAGCGGCTCGTTGCCCGTGTACTCCTCCAGCACGAAGAACTGGTTCCAGACCCAGCTGCGCTTGTGCCTGCGTGGGGTTTCCCAGGGGTTCTTCCAGGGGTTCGTCCCGGGGCCCGGCTCCGGGTCCGGGTCCCCCGAGCCGGGACTCCCCGGGCCCGAGCATCGGCCCGGCTCCCCCAGGACGGAGAGCAGCGCCAGGAGAGCGGCCGCTCTGCACACGCCTGAGCGACGCCACCCCATAATCGCTCCGAAAAAAAAAAAAACCAACACACCACACACACACACGCGCACACACACACACACACCAGGAGCCAGAAGAGGAGGAGTGAACAAACGAGAGAATAAAAAAAAGGAGGAATGAAAACAGACGAGTGGAGGAGGAGGCGTCACCACCCTCCTGGCTTCATCCGCTCAGTTCTGACCCGGAGCCTGGACTCTGGAGAAACCAGCTCCCGCTCCTGCTCCTCCTCTTGCTCCTCCTCCTCCTCTTCCTCTTCGTCTCCTTCTGGAGCTTGATTGTAGATCAAAACCAGGTAATTCCACCACTTTGGAGCCGGGAAGTTGATGTTGAGGCTCCGCTGGGGGGGGCTCAGCACCGAGGCGGTGTAATTGGCACCTATCACAAAGGGGGGGGTGGAGGAGAGAGAGGGGGGGGGGTGGATGGATGGAGGAGGAGAAACCCTTGTCAGCAAAAAAAGCCTGTGTGACCTCGGTGTCTTTGGACGAGGAGGGATGAGCTTCTGACACAACGATCGTCCCATTTCTCACCAATGATGAAGAAATTGGTCAAAAATGAAAAGACGGTAAATATGGTAAACACATCAACACAGCGTCCTTCAGGAAGACAATGTCACACACACAGTAAGGTCAAAATGTTAATAAGAGTAAGAATGAGGTAAAAATGAGCTTCACGCGAAGCAAACAAGCAGGTCTGAGCGGAATAACAATCAAATCAAACAGCCCGTCCAGTCGTCCGGCCCAGCCCCAATTATCCCGGCTTCACCGCACCAAGGTCGTCATTATTTCAGGGTGGAGGCGCACGGGAGCACGGTGTGACGGTGGCCGGTGGCGATGCGACACTCACAAACGACTGAGCCCTCGTGAACAAATCTTTGAAGTGAGTCGGGAGCTCGGTGAAAGAGACGTCGGCTGTGAGTCGGCGTCGCAGGCTGAAGCCAGACTCTGCTCAAGTGGTTAAAGGGACGATGCGACAAATAAAAGGGCAAATATTTAGCATATTTTATAATCAATTTTACATTTGCACGGAATGAAAATAAGACATTTAGATGGAATTCAACGATTCCAGTGAGAATTCCATTCACGACTCACAAATCAAAGTCAATTTAGAGTCTGAGAAATTGAACTGCTCCTCGTTTGAAGGAGTGGCTCGTGAAGAGGAGGGTGGAGGAGAGAGGCCGGCGTCCAAGCTCAAGACACAACACGTTCAGAGCACACAGGACTGACAAGCCCCGCCCTCTCACCACGGACATTTAAATAAATGTGGAGGTCAGCGGCAGGATGGCTCATGTGCCGCTGACCTCCGCTGCAGGAGGTGGTGTTCTGCTCCGCTGCAGGAGGTGGTGTTCTGCTCCGCTGCAGGAGGTGGTGTTCTGCTCCGCTGCCTCCACGCCGTGACACGTCCCCGAGACCAGATGACTTGTCAGGAGGAAAGAAAAGCAACGAGCGGCTCATGACAGCTATAAAAAATCCCTCCACACGGCGACACATCCCGGCAGCCTTGAGGAGACGGAGAAGAACTTGAATTTTTTTTTGTTATATACTGACGGCGTTATGTTCTGTCTCCTTTGTGACTGGGACGATAAAAGCTGATAAAATACGTCCGACCGGAGACGCAAGGTTTTCTGAAAGAGAATTGCATGTCTGTCAAGCTGAAAATAAAATAAATCACATGCTTTCCCCTTCCCACGCTCCTCCACCCGCCTGTCGCTCTGCTTCGTGGAGCCATCAAACATCACAGAGCCGGGTGGAGGGGCAGGGCCCGATGGAGGGGCGTGCCAGGTGGAGGGGCGTGGCCAGGTGGAGGGCAGGACCAGGTGGAGGGGCGGGGCCATATTCTCAAAATTCAACATCACAATGTTTTTAGAGGAATACGCCAATTGGATAATTTGGCAATATCGTGGGGGATTGTTATTGGTGCTTCCATCAGATATTTACAAACTAATGTTGATTCATGAACATTGATCAGAAAAGACAAAACAGAGGTGAAGCAGTTCAATCGACGGAGTTAGAAAAGTATTATCAATTACTGTAATGCTACTAAAACACAACATTCAACTACATCACAATATGAAGACGACCATATTTATACCATATCACAATATCAGTTTTACACCAAAACTGGGCCCAGTGGCGTCCTGATGTGGTGACGATGGTTTTTAGAGGAAAACTCACTCAAATGAAAGAGTAGTTTGAACACGTTGGCGTTTCCAGTCATTCACTCATTTCATCTTTCAGGTGGAAAAGTCCCACTAGTCAAAAAAACATTTATATCTCTTCTTACCTGAAATGCAAACGGGCTGAGAACATGGCAAACTGTGATGTCACTTCTCTGAATACGAATATGAGTAAAATCCTTTAAACATCCCATGAAATACATGAAATACATGAAATACATGAAATACATGCAATACATGCAATACATGCAGCCACGCAGCCGGACGACAGCACCTCCAGTAAGACAGCACCTCCAGTAAGACAGCACCTCCAGTACGACAGCACCTTCAGTACGACAGCACCTTCAGTACGACAGCACCTCCAGTAAGACAGCACCTCCAGTAAGACAGCACCTTCAGTACGACAGCACCTCCAGTAAGACAGCACCTTCAGTACGACAGCACCTCCAGTAAGACAGCACCTCCAGTACGACAGCACCACCAGTAACACAGCACCTCCAGTAAGACAGCACCTTCAGTACGACAGCACCTTCAGTACGACAGCACCTCCAGAAAGACAGCACCTCCAGTACGACAGCACCTCCAGTACGACAGCACCTCCAGTAAGACAGCACCTCCAGTAAGACAGCACCTCCAGGTAGACAGCACCTCCAGTACGACAGCACCTCCAGTAAGACAGCACCTCCAGTAAGACAGCACCTCCAGGTAGACAGCACCTCCAGTCAGACAGCACCTCCAGGTAGACAGCACCTCCAGGTAGACAGCACCTTCAGGTAGACAGCACCTCCAGGTAGACAGCACCTCCAGTAAGACAGCACCTCCAGGTAGACAGCACCCCCAGGTAGACAGCACCTCCAGGTAGACAGCACCTCCAGTACGACAGCACCTCCAGTACGACAGCACCTCCAGTAAGACAGCACCTCCAGTACGACAGCACCTTCAGTACGACAGCACCTCCAGTAAGACAGCACCTCCAGTAAGACAGCACCTCCAGTACGACAGCACCTTCAGTACGACAGCACCTTCAGTACGACAGCACCTCCAGTAAGACAGCACCTTCAGTACGACAGCACCTCCAGTAAGACAGCACCTTCAGTACAACAGCACCTCCAGTAAGACAGCACCTCCAGTACGACAGCACCACCAGTAACACAGCACCTCCAGTAAGACAGCACCTTCAGTACGACAGCACCTTCAGTACGACAGCACCTTCAGTACAACAGCACCTCCAGTAAGACAGCACCTCCAGTACGACAGCACCACCAGTAACACAGCACCTCCAGTAAGACAGCACCTTCAGTACGACAGCACCTTCAGTACGACAGCACCTCCAGAAAGACAGCACCTCCAGTACGACAGCACCTCCAGTACGACAGCACCTCCAGTAAGACAGCACCTCCAGTAAGACAGCACCTCCAGGTAGACAGCACCTCCAGTACGACAGCACCTCCAGTAAGACAGCACCTCCAGTAAGACAGCACCTCCAGGTAGACAGCACCTCCAGTCAGACAGCACCTCCAGGTAGACAGCACCTCCAGTAAGACAGCACCTCCAGGTAGACAGCACCTCCAGTAAGACAGCACCTCCAGGTAGACAGCACCTCCAGTAAGACAGCACCCCCAGGTAGACAGCACCTCCAGTAAGACAGCACCTCCAGGTAGACAGCACCCCCAGGTAGACAGCACCTCCAGGTAGACAGCACCTCCAGTACGACAGCACCTCCAGTACGACAGCACCTCCAGTAAGACAGCACCTCCAGTAAGACAGCACCTCCAGGTAGACAGCACCTCCAGTACGACAGCACCTCCAGTAAGACAGCACCTCCAGTAAGACAGCACCTCCAGGTAGACAGCACCTCCAGTCAGACAGCACCTCCAGGTAGACAGCACCTCCAGTAAGACAGCACCTCCAGGTAGACAGCACCTCCAGTAAGACAGCACCCCCAGGTAGACAGCACCTCCAGTAAGACAGCACCCCCAGGTAGACAGCACCCCCAGGTAGACAGCACCTCCAGGTAGACAGCACCTTCAGGTAGACAGCACCTCCACTACCTCAACTTCCTCTTCTGCCCACTCCATTTATTTCCTTTCTCTTCCTGACGGTGCTCTCTCCATCCCTCCTTCCCTCCTTCCCTTGTTCCCTCCTTCCCTCCTTCCCTTGTTCCCAGGCAGACTTCTAAAGTTCTCCCTTTTGCCAGGGCTCTGGAAAGAAACGCCCCGAGAGGAAAAGCAAGATTGAACTAAGAACGAAGGCGTCATGAAAAAGGTCAAAACATCAGAAGCGGCGAAGGAAGATGCGGCGCCGGGCGGCGCTGGGCGGTTCTGCCCGGTCGTCACAGGCGTCGGTAATTAACACTCAAGTAAATGACGGACAAAGCATTGTCACCTTGTCTTGAGAGCTTCCACTCACTTCTCAGCTTGGAAACATGAAGAGAAAATATATCAGCGGAGGGCGGAGGATGAGCGGTGGAGGAGGAGGCGGAGGAGGAGGCGGAGGAGGAGGCGGAGGGCGGTGCTCTCCAACTCTCAAACTGCCCTGACTTTCAAAGTCACAATCCAAACTTTCACAGCGTTAGTTGTTTGTTTGTCTTTTTGTTCGTTTGTTTGTTTGTCTTTTCGTTTGTTTGTTTGTCTTTTTGTTTTTATGATTGTCTTTTTATTTGTTTGTTTGTCTTTTTGTTTTTATGATTGTCTTTTTATTTGTTTGTTTGTCTTTCTGATTGTTTGTTTGTCTTTTTGTTCGTTTATTTGTTTGTCGTTTTGTTTGTTTGTTTGTCTTTTTGTTTGTCTTTTTGTTTGTTTGTCTTTTTGTTTGTCTTTTTGTTTGTTTGTCTTTTTGTTTGTCTTTTTGATTGTTTGTCTTTTTATTTGTTTGTTTGTCTTTTGTTTGTTTGATTGTCTTTTTATTTATTTGTTTGTATTTTTGATTGTTTGTTTGTCTTTTTGTTTGTTTGTTTGTTTGTCTTTTTGTTTGTCTTTTTATTTGTTTGTTTGTCTTTGTTTGTTTGTCTTTCTGTTTGTCTTATTGTTTGTTTGTTTGTTTGTTTGTCTTTTTGTTTGTTTGTTTGTTTTTGTCTTTTTGTTTGTTTGTTTGTTTTTTTGTTTGTTTGTTTGTCTTTTTGTTTGTTTGTTTGTTTTTGTCTTTTTGTTTGTTTGTTTGTTTTTTTGTTTGTGTTCAAGGTGAAGACAACGCCTTGATCTCTGGTTGGAGGAGCCTCTCTGCTGAAAGCCGTGGCCACAGGGACCATCTTTGGCCGAACCCCAAAATGTCCAGGAACAAAAACTCGAACACACACACATACACACATACACACATTCACACACATTCACACACACACACACACACACACACACACACAGTAACTAATTTGCACCGCTGCCTCTGCATGACAATTCAACGGCAGCAGTCGGAGAGAAAGTGGAGCAAGCCCGGGCTGCAGGGCTGGCGGTGGAGGCGGGTGGGGAGGTTGGGGGGCAGGTGGGGGCGGTTGGGGGCGGCTGGAGCTGGGCGGAGGCGGGTTGCACAGTTGCCGTTGGGGGGTCAGTTTTGGCCCCAGACGCCAAATAAATGCAATGCGTTTTGAGTTAACCCAGAGCAACCGGATGAGATGTGGAAATACTGAAAGTGAGCTGAGACCGAGCTGGATCACAGTGTAGTAACAGTGTAGTAACAGTGTAGTAACAGCGTATGAACAGTGTATGAACGGTGGATTAACATTGTATGAACAGTGTATGAACGGTGGATTAACATTGTATGAACAGTGTATGAACAGTGTATGAACAGTGCATTAACATTGTATTAATAGTGTATTAACAGTGTATTAACATTGTATTAACAGTGTATTAACAGTGTATGAACAGTGTATTAACATTGTATGAACAGTGTATTAACAGTGTATGAACAGTGTATTAACATTGTATTAATAGTGTATTAACAGTGTATTAACATTGTATGAACAGTGTATTAACAGTGTATGAACAGTGTATTAACATTGTATTAACAGTGTATTAACAGTGTATGAACAGTGTATTAACAGTGCATGAACAGTGTATGAACAGTGTATGAACAGTGTATTAACATTGTATTAATAGTGTATTAACAGTGTATTAACAGTGTATTAACAGTGTATGAACAGTGTATTAACATTGTATTAACAGTGTATTAACAGTGTATGAACAGTGTATTAACAGTGTATGAACAGTGTATGAACAGTGTATTAACAGTGCATGAACAGTGTATGAACAGTGTATTAACATTGTATTAATAGTGTATTAACAGTGTATTAACATTGTATGAACAGTGTATTAACAGTGTATGAACAGTGTATTAACATTGTATTAACAGTGTATTAACAGTGTATGAACAGTGTATTAACAGTGCATGAACAGTGTATTAACATTGTATTAACAGTGTATTAACAGTGTATGAACAGTGTATTAACAGTGCATGAACAGTGTATGAACAGTGTATGAACAGTGTATGAACAGTGTATTCAATGTATTCAGTGTATTAACAGTGTAATCACAGTGTATAAATTTGTCTTTTTTTTCAATATTGCGGCTCTGATGTTCTTAAACGTGTCTTAACTTATCCTGTGCCAAGAATCCCTTTTTGAATATTCAGTATATTTTTCTATATTTGCCTAATTTTGTTTTTATATTTGGCTATTTTCTCGTTATATATTTGACTATTTATATTTAGTATTTTTTCTATATTTGGAAAATTTTCTATGTTTGGTAATTTCTTTTTTTTTGGAGTTTATTTTTTTTCATTCAGACTGTTAAGCTCTTTAAATGCTGCAGTTAAATACAGCACTGCACCAATGTTCACCACAAAGAATTCCCATGCTTATGAAAATTAACTCGTCCAAAAAATCGGCTCAGACAACATTTGTACTGCAAAGTGAACGATGGAGCGATGGAGGTGCCAAGACACAGAGTCTGAAGGAAACGTCCTCATCTTCAGTCTGACTCCCCATCCCTGTCTCCCTGTCTCCCTGTCTCCCTGTCTCCCTGTCTCCCTCCACTTCCCCCCTTTTTGTCCCACCTCACACACACACACACACACACACACACACACACACACACACACACACACACACACACACACACACACACACACAACACACACACACACACACACACACACACACACACACACACACTCTCTTCTAATCCCATTTGCCAGCCTCACAACAGGATTACCACGTTTTAGCGCTCGGTCACACGCTTGCCCCCTTCGTTGCAGCGTCTTCCATCATCGCCGTCGTCACAGAAGCAGGACGACCAGATCAACCATGACGCCTGCACCCCTGCACCCCAGAGCGACAAATAGAGCGACAGACAGAGCGTCAGAGAGAGCGACTGAGAGAGCGACAAAGAGAGCGACGGAGAGAGTGTAAGAGAGAGCGACAAAGAGAGCAACCGAGAGAGTGTCAGAGAGTGTCAGAGAGAGTGTCAGATAGAGTGTCAGATAGAGCGTCAGAGAGAGCAACAGAGAGAGCGGAAAAGAGAGCAACCAAGAGAGCGTCAGAGAGCGCGACCGAGAGAGCGACAGAAAGAGCAACCGAGAGAACGTCAGAGAGCACGACCGAGAGTGTCAGAGCGAGCGACAGAGAGAGCATCTGAGAAAGCGACAAAGACAGCGACAGAGTGTCAGAGGGAGCAACCAAGGGAGCAACAAAGAGAGCGACAGAGTGAGCGTCAGAGAAAGCAACAGAGAGAGCAACAAAGAGAGCAACAGATAGTACGACAAAGAGAGCAACAGAGAGAGCAAAAAAAAGAGAGCAACAAAGACAGCGACAGAGAGAGCAACAAAGAGAGCAACAGAGAGAGCAACAAAGAGAGCAACAGAGAGAGCAACAAAGAGAGTAACAAAGAGAGCGACAAAGAGAGTGTTCAAGAGGGCGACAGAGCGAGTGACAGGGCGAGCGACAGAGAGAGCAACAGAGAGAGCAACAGAGAGAGCAACAGAGAGAGCAACAAAGAGAGCGACAGAGAGAGCGACAAAGAGAGCAACAAAGAGAGCAACAGAGAGAGCAACAAAGAGAGCAACAAAGACAGCGACAGAGAGAGCAACAAAGACAGCGACAGAGAGAGCAACAGAGAGAGCAACAAAGAGAGCGACAGAGAGAGCGACAAAGAGAGCGACTGAGAGAGCAACAAAGGCAGCAACAAAGAGAGTGACAGAGAGAGCGACAGAGAGAGCAGCAAAGACAGCGACAGAGAGAGCGACAAAGACAACAAAGACAGCAACAAAGGCAGCAACAAAGACAGCGACAGAGAGAGCAACAAAGAGAGCAACAGAGAGATTAACAAAGAGAGTGACAGAGAGAGCGACACAGAGAGCAACAGAGAGAGCAACAAAGACAGTGGCAGAGAGAGCAAAGAGAGCAACAAAGAGAGCAACAAAGAGAGCAACAAAGACAGTGACAGAGAGAGCAAGAAAGAGAGAGACAGAGAGAGTGACAGAGAGAGCGACAGAGAGAGCAACAAAGAGAGCAACAAAGAGAGCAACAGAGAGAGCAACAAAGAGAGCGACAGAGAGAGCGACAAAGAGAGCAACAAAGAGAGCAACAGAGAGAGCAACAAAGAGAGCAACAAAGACAGCGACAGAGAGAGCAACAAAGACAGCGACAGAGAGAGCAACAGAGAGAGCAACAAAGAGAGCGACAGAGAGAGCGACAAAGAGAGCGACTGAGAGAGCAACAAAGGCAGCAACAAAGAGAGTGACAGAGAGAGCGACAGAGAGAGCAGCAAAGACAGTGACAGAGAGAGCGACAAAGACAACAAAGACAGCAACAAAGGCAGCAACAAAGAGAGTGACAGAGAGAGCAACAAAGACAGCGACAGAGAGAGCAACAAAGAGAGCGACAGAGAGATTAACAAAGAGAGTGACAGAGAGAGCGACACAGAGAGCAACAGAGAGAGCAACAAAGACAGTGGCAGAGAGAGCAACAAAGAGAGCGACAAAGAGAGCAACAAAGAGAGCAACAAAGACAGTGACAGAGAGAGCAAGAAAGAGAGAGACAGAGAGAGTGACAGAGAGAGTGACAGAGAGAGCGACAGAGAGAGCAACAAAGAGAGCAACAAAGAGAGCGACAGAGAGAGTGACAAAGAGAGCAACAGAGAGAGCAAAAAAGACAGCGACAGAAAGAGCAATAAAGACAGCGACAGAGAGAGCAACAGCGAGAGCAACAGAGAGAGCAACAAAGAGAGCGACAGAGATAAACAAAGAGAGCACCAGAGAGAGCAACAAAGAGAGCAAAAAAGAGCGACTGAGAGAGCAACAAAGAGCGACAGAGAGAGCAATAGAGAGAGCAACAAAGACAGCAACAGAGAGAGCAACAAAGAGAGCAACAGAGAGAGCAACAAAGAGAGCGACAGAGAGAGCGACAAAGAGAGCAACAAAGAGAGCAACAAAGAGAGTGACAGAGAGAGCAACAAAGACAGCGACAGAGAGAGCAACAGAGAGAGCGACAGAGAGAGCAACAAAGAGAGCGACAGAGAGAGCAAAAAAGAGCGACAGAGAGAGCAACAAAGAGAGCGACAGAGAGAGTGATAGAGAGAGCAACAAAGACAGCAACAGAGAGAGCAACATGGAGAGCAACAAAGAGAGCGACAAAGAGAGTGTTAAAGAGGGCGACAGGGCAAGTGACAGAGAGAGCAGCAGAGAGAGCAACAGAGTGAGCGACAGAGAGAGCGACAAAGAGAGCAACAAAGAGAGCAACAGAGAGAATAACAAAGACAGCGACAGAGAGAGCAACAAAGAGAGCGACAGAGAGAGCGATAGAGACAGCAACAAAGACAGCAACAGAGAGAGCAACAAAGAGAGCAACAGAGAGAGCAACAAAGAGAGCGACAAAGAGAGTGTTCAAGAGGGCGACAGAGCGAGTGACAGGGCGAGCAACAGAGAGAGCAACACAGAGAGCAACAAAGAGAGCGACAGAGAGAGCAACAAAGAGGGCAACAAAGAGAGCAACAGAGAGAACAACAAAGAGAGCAACAAAGACAGCGACAGAGAGAGCAACATAGACAGCGACAGAGAGAGCAACAGAGAGAGCAACAAAGAGAGCGACAGAGAGAGCAGCAAAGACAGCGACAGAGAGAGCGACAAAGACAACAAAGACAGCAACAAAGGCAGCAACAAAGAGAGTGACAGAGAGAGCAACAAAGAGAGAAACAGAGAGAGCAACAAAGAGAGCGACAGAGACAACAAAGAGAGTGACAGAGAGAGCGACACAGAGAGCAACAGAGAGAGCAACAAAGACAGTGACAGAGAGAGCAACAAAGAGAGCGACAAAGAGAGCAACAAAGAGAGCAACAAAGACAGTGACAGAGAGAGCAACAAAGAGAGAGACAGAGAGAGTGACAGAGAGAGCGACAGAGAGAGCAACAAAGAGAGCAACAAACGGAGCGACAGAGAGAGTGACAAAGAGAGTAACAGAGAGAGCAACAAAGACAGCGACAGAGAGAGCAATAAAGACAGCGACAGAGAGAGCAACAGCGAGAGCAACAGAGAGAGCAACAAAGAGAGCAACAGAGATAGCGACAAAGAGAGCAACAAAGAGAGCGACAGAGAGATTAACAAAGAGAGCAACAAAGAGAGCAAAGAAGAGCGACAGAGAGAGCAACAAAGAGAGCAACAAAGAGAGCAACAAAGACAGCGACAGAGAGAGCAACAGAGAGAGCAACAAAGAGAGCGACAGAGAGAGCGACAAAGAGAGCAACAAAGGCAGCAACAAAGGGAGCGACAGAGAGAGCAACAGAGAGCGACAGAGCAAGTGACAGAGAGAGCGACAAAGAGAGCAACAAAGAGAGTAACAAAGAGAGTGACAGAGAGAGCGACAGAGAGAGCGACAGAGACAGAGACAGAGAGCAACAGAGACAAATATGCATCACCCTGAAAGAGATAAGGGGGTGATGAATGACAAAGTGAAAAGCTCTAATTAATGCTCCTCCTCTTTGTTGTAGCTGCTCATGAATGGACGGAGAACAGGACGTGTTTTTCACATCTGTGTGGACGTTTCATTTCATTTTATTGAATTTTATTTCACCTTTTTAGATTTTTGGATATTTCTGTATCATTGTTATTCATTTCTCAGACTTTTTAACCATTTTTTAAATATAAATCGTGTGTTGAGCAACGCAGAAATCCTCCCCACGACACCACCCTCGTTTGTGAAGAAACACTCAGATTTCCATTTACAGTATTTAGACTTTTTGGAGCCAAGTGGGGAGACCCTTCCTCTTCCTCTTCTTCTTCCTCTTCTTCTTCCTCTTCCTTCTCCTCTTCCTCTTCTTCTTTCTCTTCCTCTCCCTCTTCTCCTTCATATTCCTCTTCCTCTTCTTCCTCCTCTTCTTCTTCATTAGACGGATCCAAATCAACTCCACATAAACATCCAGTCTCTTCCGCTCCTTTCACCCTCCACACTCAAGTGACCTTTCAATTAAAGCGGTAATCCGTGACATTGACAAGGCAACGTGTTCCAGAAAACGCATGGATCAGGTCGTTCGCTTTCCCACAAACTTTTCCTTCTCCCGATCCGCTGACTTTCCAGGGTTTTATTCTGGATCTGTGGAGGCGGCGAGGATCTCTTTTTCTTCCTTCTCCTTCTGTGAACGTCGGAACGTATCGACGCTTCACCGACCGCCACGAGCGACGGCGCTTTCACCCCCCGCCCGCCCGCTCGGCGCATTGTCGCCGGGAAAGGCGGCGGCGGACCCCGCCACCGACGATGAACGACAGCGTCATAGAATGCAAACACATTAAGAAAAAATAAAGTATAAAACATGGGAATTTTTTCTTTATTCTTTAATAAAACAATCTCACGGATTACCACTTTAATGCCGCACTGTGCACAGACAAATGAATGAGTGTATCCAAGATGAATGGCTGATTCAGAAGCATAAACAGCTGATTCACGGGGGAAGAAAGAATCCCTGATATCTCTCTCTCTCTCTCTCTCTCTCTCTCTCTCGCTGTTAAATTATGTCATTTTAATTCACGTTCGGACAGACGTGCTGTTCATTTGCGCCATTAGAGGAGTGATTAGCGGAGAGGGAGGGATGTGACGGTGCAGCTCCCGGCGCTCCGTCCCTGCAGCAGGCGACAGGCTCCGCCACCAGAATCTCAAGCGCCGTGTGGCGGGGTCCGCCACATGCTGCATGCTCCGTAGCAGGGGCTCTTTTGGGAGGCTCCAGGGGGGGTCCCCAGCAAAAGGGTTTGTATTGGAAAACATCAGAAAACGAACGCGAGAGAATAACAACGGCGCAATAAGGACTGTTTGGATCATAGGCTCAATGTTGGAAAATAAAACAAAATAAGACTTCAGGGGAATTCACCTCTCTCTGCAACGACAACATAGAGTTGCAGAGAGAGTGAGTTTCTGAATCCTGTAGAAACTATAGATAGATATAGAATTTTGGACAAAAAAATTAATTGAACAAAAAATATCTTCCCAGATTGGGGCTCCGCGGGCACTGAGTCTTCGTCGAATCTGGTCCGAATTGAGGCTCCATATTGATAACATTGATAATATTGATGAGAATATTGATAATATTGAGTAAAAAAAACGTTTGAAGAACTGTTGCATTATATTGTTCCAATAGCATCTCTCCAAAGCCGCCAAATGCACTGAAATACGGATCGCCGCTCCAAGAAACGGGTGAAATATCAGCTGAAATATCCAGAAAAAGAGGAAAATGTCACAGAATACTACGGTGACTTTTTAGGAAACGCGACGTGGATTCACCGCTCGGCAAAGTTGAACGTGCTCACGCAGCAGGGATGTGTGGACATGATCATATTTCTATCGATGCTTCTTCTGGATCAATCCTCTGCTGCTGCTGCAGAAAAGTTGCAGGTGCGCACCTGTTCCAGCCGCTGCACGACGGACGGACGCGTCGCGTCCGTCGCCTCGTCTGGCTTTTCGGTTGTTGTTAATTTTTTGGTTGTTTTGTGGCAAAACTTCCCCGCGGACGGTGCGGACGGTGCGGACGGTGCGGACGGCGGGTGCGTTGAAAAGCAGCGGCGGCCGCGGCGGAGCCACCTCAGCTCCGGGCGCCGCAGGACGCGTCTGTCCGCGGAATACTAATGACGACTTAACAGACACGACCCCGACGCGCGGAACGCAGAATTAAAAACCCCAAATGGACCGAGGTGCGCGGACTGCACCGGAGCGGAGCGGAGCCCCCGGGGGGTCGATCGCACATGTTTGTTTTTTTGTTTTGTCTGTTGTTGTTTTTTTTTCCTTCACGGTTTTACTCACCAGCGGCAGCGGCAGCGGCGGAAGTTCAGCTTCTGGTTTCCTGCTTCAGGGGAAAAACTTCCTTCGTTTCCAAAAGGACGAAGGCGCGAGGAGGCGTCGGATGCACGCGCTGCTCGCGGTGCGTTCCCATCGTTCAGTTTGAGGAAACGGGACCGGACGCGGCGGCGGAGCGCGAGACGCGCGTAGAGAGAAGTGAGGAAAGAAGGTCTCCCTCTCCCTGTCTCCCTCTCCCTGTCTCCCTCTCCCTGTCTCCCTCTCCCTGTCTCCCTCTCCCTGTCTCCCTCTCCCTCTGTCTCTCTCTCTCTCTCTCTCCCTCTGTCTCTCTCTCCCTCTGTCTCTCTCTCTCTCTCTCTCCCTCTGTCTCTCTCTCTCCCTCTCCCTGTCTCCCTCTCCCTCTCTCTCTCCCTCCCTCTGTCTCTCTCTCTCCGTCTCTCTCCCTCTCCCTTCTCTTTACCCCCCCCTCTCCCTCCATTCCTCTTTTACCCCCGTATCCCCCCTCCCCCATCCATCTCTCTCCTCTCACCCCCACCCCTCTCTTCCTGTCCCTCCCCCTCCCTCAACCCCCACCTCTCTCTTCCCTTCTCCGTCTCTCTCTCTCTGCCCCTCTCTCCCTCCATCATTTTCTTGCCCTCTCTCTCCTCCATCTACCCACTCCCCCCTCCACACCTGTCTCTCCCCTCTGTTCCTCTCCCTCCATCGCTCTTTTACCCCCCCTCTTATCTCCCCCTCTCTTTTATCCCCCCCCCCATCCCTCTCCCCCCTCACCCTCTCACTCTCTCTCCATCTCTCTCTTCTCCCCTTCTCCCTTCCTCCCCCTCCCCTCCCCCATCTATCTCCCTCTCTCTGGAAGCCCCAGCTGCAGGGGCTGCCTCTGGGGACGCTCCCTGCAGAGGGGCCCACGCGGGGGACGCCAAAAAAGGGGACGCGCCGGGAATCGGACCCCGAGCCAAAAAGACGCCGAGCCGCTCGTCCCGCGGCTGCGACGGAAAACGAGGAGGACGCGGGTTCTGGCGGAGGCAGAAACCCAAATCCAACCAGCAGGCTTTGGCAGTTTGTCGGGCGGCAGCAGATGGAGGTTCCGGCTCCACCGTGACCGACGGCGACGC
>NC_137206.1:838066-928066 GCF_960531495.2 Zeus faber | reverse complement strand
CCGTGGCAGCCGGTCGGGACGCCTCGATGTTGAAAGGACGAGGCCCGATATGAGACGCTGCTCAGAGGATGTCAAACCACGAGCAAAATGCAAAGAAACTGAGAAATATAAAGAAACCACCAAGACAACGCAAACCACCGCCCTCTGCTGGAGCGAGGGTCCGTGTTAACTGGGGCGCGCGGCACCGGGCGACGCCCTCTTCCCCGCACGCAATGTAAGAGGGTCGAAAGATCAAGCAAACTAACGGCCGACCTAATCAGGCGGGATTGGCCGCATCGATTCCCAGCGTCACATGCTCATTGTCTGTCAGGACGCCGAGGCCGAGGGCGGATCCCGTTCCTCAGCCGCCGCCCGGACCCTCATTCAGATGACAGTCATTTAGCCTCAAACCTCGGCGGATCCCCCCGGGGTTAAATAGATTGGAGAGGGGGGTGGGGGGGCGGTGGAAATCCTGCTGAGTTGCAGCTTAGGACTTGACTTCCAGCGGCTTAAGACTCTGGAGGAATAATTCAGCGCGTTGCGGTTTAAAATAAAAAGCCTGGATACGTTACGTAATCCTTCCCGATGGTTTGTCACCGCGGGGGTCCGTCGGCTCGGTGCCTCTGGTCGCGTGTTTGCACATGCACGCAACCCCCCCCCCCCACCGCCCCCCCCGTTGTTCCCCCTGAGTCGTCTTACAGGGTTTTTCCTTTTCTTTATTCTTTTTTTTCCCGTTTTTAAATGTTGATGTGCTTGCACATGCAGTTTGGCATGCGAGCCCGAGCACCTGTGCTGGGTCGCGCCGCGCTGCTTCAAGGACGATCTGTTGCATCTGTGCATAATCAGCGTTACACGACTGGGAAGATGGAAACAGTGGCGCTCCGGTGCCGTGCTCATAACCTTGTCTGCGGAGGTAAGAGCACAAGACAACGGCCCCTTTTTTCGGGAGAATTAACAAATTAACAAAATGGCAAATGATGGAGTCGGGGATGTGGGTGGAGGCGGAGATAAAAGACAAGTGAGGCGAGGTCGTCCTTCCTCGGCAATTCGCCTCCGGTCTTTTCCGGAGCCAAAGCGGGCGTGAGCACAGAGAAACATCTCGCCGAAGACAGACGTGTTCATCCGACTCCACTTGCGTCGACGGAGACGCCGCCGTCCTGAGCGGAATGCTAATCACCTGCAGCCGCCGCCTTGCTAGCGTCGGTGTTCCAGCGCCAGGGAAGACAAAGGAAGCCACTTAATAGACATTATGTGACCCACCGCGTACTTTAGGGTCATTTGGCAGCTTTCAACATTTTTTCATTTGAAAGTGGAGAATCAGAGCTTGCAAACAAGGTGTCACTTGTGCAAATCAAGCAAATATTTTTAAAGCTATGACTTGTTAATGACAAGGGTTTAGCAAACTGTGATTCTGACATAATCACCTTCAAAGTTTTACCCACACCAGCTTCATTCAGCCAGCTCCCACAATGCAAATGGTTTGGAGAACCAACAAAAAGACATGGCTACTTAACGTACTGCTGAATTGGCCAATCTCTGCTTTGTTCTTGTGTTTTGAGGGAATGTTGAAGAGCGTCATCGACACACATCTGTTGTTTTTAAAAAAGCTTTTATTTAACAGTAAGAATATACATGTTTTATGAAAGTGGAATTATTTTGGAGTTTAAAAGTACGGACAACACAACAAAATGTAGAGTCTATCGATATGATGAGTCTCAGAAAATCTGAAAATCTGTCACCAACCTCGACAGACTTCATCACGTCATCGACTTCTTCCGTTGTAACAACAACAGACGTATCGTCGGTCTCCTCCGGTGGCTCTTGAAAATATTCAGTTTCATCGTCACATTAAGTTTGAAATCCGCTGTTTGAAATGTTCTCCAAGTTCAGAGTAATATCACATTCAGCATCTCTGTCCTTCTCCACGTCGCTGTGCGAGAACTGACTCTCCTCGTGGAAAATTAAGCCCAGTACGCGCTGCTTACACTAACTTGGATCTATCGCACTGGTCAGATTAAGATCCCAAATATGACTCAGAGCCTCCTCCACCCGCTTCACCTCATCCGTAACGATACGGAGAAGAAAGTTTTCACAGACAAGTGAAACCGGAGAAGCCTCGTCTTGTTTACGGAAGTGACGTCAGCGTGACTTCTTTGTTGCTAAACGTTGATACACGCCCCCTCCACAATGATGTCTCTGTGTGTAAAAGTAGTACCATTTAAAGGTTGAATTCTATCAAAATGGTTTCACATTGTGACTCCACATCACATGGAATATGGAAGAATGATCTTCACCTGGACTCTCGCTTTAAAGGAAACCATTGATCTGCGCTGTTCAACGTCTCGGTAAGTGAACTGTGTTTCCTCATGTCATGTAACGGGAATATTTAACTCCACGGTTTAACATTTTTCCACAATTTATAAATCAAACTGGGTTTTGAAAATACGTTGAGAGATAAAAAAAAACAAAACAAAGGAACACGAATCTGGAAAAATTGAATTTTCCTTCAAGAAAGGTTTTTTCAACTTGTTTGGCGCTCCTGGTCATTTTAGAAATGTGCGAGATGGCGGCTTTTAGTGCGGTGAGTCACGTATTCATTCTTGCTATGGAAAGCTACGTCTGTCCATTAACGAACAAGGTCGGCTGGAAAATGTATGATTCCCATCTGTACAGAGTTTTGTGTGTGTGTGACCGCACCTGTAGGCTCTGTGCGGTCCTTTTGGGCAGTTAGCCGATAGCCACTAGCTGTAGGCCGCTACCTGATAGCCGCTAGCTGTTAGCCGTGTGCTGTGAAACCACAGAATATCCACACACACGAGGGCGGAGCTTGTCAACCAGGCGGAGAACGCGGGCAGAGCGCACTCGGTGTTTTCTTCAAATTGCTCCTTTCCATAAACAATGGCAATGAGCTGCGTGGGGATGTGTTGCAATGTCAAATTTGCAGGGCGTGCACTAACTGATCCGGTCCAGATGGAGCAGCAGCTCCGTGTTTTATCAAAAGCAGCTCAGGTTTCACACTGAGCAGCAGAACGGTGACGATGAGAGGTTGGACTCTGTTTTGGGAGCCGGTTCTTGGCGAGTGACTCGTCAAAAGAGTCGTTCTTTTGTTTCCTCCTCAGACTCTTTGTGGGTTTTGTTGGTTTGGTTCAGTCGGAGCAAAGACGAGTCGGACTGAGCCCGTTCAACATGGAGGTCAGGGGTCAGGGCTCAGGGCTCAGGGCTTAGGGGACCCTCAAAGATCATTCCAGCAGGAAGCGCGGTGATGAGCTCCACCCTTACTCATCCCTCCATTACTCCATTACTCCATCCCTCTATCCCTCCATTATTCATCCCTCCATCCCTCATTACTCCATTCCTCTATCCTTCCATTACTCCACCCCTCCATTACTCCATCTCTCTATCCCTCCATGACTCCATCCCTCATCCCTCCATCACTCCATTACTCCATCCCTCCATCCCTCCATGACTCCATCCCTCATCTCTCCATCACTTCATTACTCCATTCCTCCATTCCCCCATCCCTCCATCCCTCTATTCCTCCATTATTCATCCCTCCATCCCTCCATTCCTCGATTACTCATCCCTCCATTCCTCCATTACTTCATCCCTCCATTCCCCCATTACTCCATCCCTCCATTACTCCATTACTCCATCCCTCCATTACTCCATCCCTCCATTACTCCATCCCTCCATTTCTTTCTTTCCTTGGGGCTCGGGGTTTGTTTGTCTTCTTTGTTTTCTTTTACGTCCCCCCCAACCCCCTCACCACCACCACCACCACCTCACTACCACCACCTTACAACCACCACCACAACCACCACCTCAGCACCACAACAACTACCACCTCACCACCACAACCAACTCACAACCACCACCACCCCCACCTCACCACCACCTCACAACCACCACCACAATCACCACCTCACCACCACCACAACTACCACCTCACCACCACCACCACCTCACCACCTCACCACCACCACCACCACCTCACCACCACCACCACCACCACCACCACCACCACCACCACCACCACCACCACCAACACCACCAACACCAACTCACTACCACCACCACCTCACAACCACCACCACCACCTCACCACCACCTCACGACCACCTCACCACCACCACCACCACCACCTCACCACCTCACCACCACCACCACACCACCACCACCACCTCACCACCACCCGGCCGCTGTTTGTCTTCCACCGGAGGGATGACAGGAGCTGCTCCACGTTGACCAGGAAACCAAGCAACGAGGAGCTGGAGCTGCCACCAATGAGAGGGGGATGAGGAGGAGGGGAGAGGAGACTTGGGGACGGAGGGATGGAGGAAAAGAAAAGAAGAAGAAGAAACAGTCTTTATACGTCACGCAACACACCACACTACAACACATGCTTGCACACACACACACATGCACATGCTTGATGGTGCTGGTGAAATGGCTCCTCTGCATTGAACCATCCTGGCTTGTCCTTCCTCCGGGGCCACAGCCAGGAGCAGTGGGCAGCGTACGTGGACGCGCCCGGGGACCAGGTGATAAGTGTCCATCGCTGGTCAGACCGTGATGGGTGCATGTTTTTGGTGGAGGTCCTTACTGACGTGAGGTGGAGGAAACCCCATGTGAACGGAGGATAACAAGCTCTTTGCCAACCAGGCAAACATGAGAACAGATGCTCTGTTGGAAGGAACGCAACAGACCTCCACCCTATTCAGCCTGACTGCTGGGGCGTGCACACACACACACACACACACACACACAGTCATGACAAAGCCGAAGCCTGTTTCTTCCTCATCTTCGTCCTTTTCTTTACTGTCTCCGGAAGACGCTCATTTCCTTGTTTGCTCTCTCTTTGTGTCTCCCCCTCTCCCTCTCTCTACCTCCCTCCCTCTCCCCTCCCCCTTTCTCTCTGATGGAGGGAGGGATGGAGGAGTCTTGGTGAAACTCCTTCCTCTTTTTTAAAAGTTGTCTTTTCCTGCAGGCGCCTGGAGACAGGAGGCTCCTCGTTCCTTCTTTTTGCCCCTGTTTATTTACCGTCTCCACGAACACAGGAGAGCGGAGGACGTGAATGAAGAGACGACGTGAAGTCAGACCAAGCAGCGTGGGCGTGGCGGCGCGTCGTCCCGCTCCCGGCGGCTCGGCACCAACCGACCGGGAAGGAGGGTGGAGCGCTCAGTCGCCGGAAGACGCCAAACGTGTCGACTTTAATGGTCACATTTGGAAAGCTGTTTGTCACGCTTTACGAGCCGCCCTCGGGGGTGGACTTCCTGTCCCTCCCTGGCCCCGCGCTCGGCCCCACCCCGCGGGGCACTGGAGGCGGGGCTCTGGATGCCTTGGGCGGGGCCCGCGGCGGCTCGTGCTTATAAGCCTGTTTTTGTAATGAAACAATCCCACAACGCCACACCACGATGTTTACCACTGAAAACACGTAGAACAGTAGTTATTACTACTTTTATTATTATTATTATTATTATTATTATTATTGTTAGTAGTAGTAGTAGTAGTAGCAGTAGTATTACTATTATTATTATTATTATTATTATTATTACTATTACCGTTATTATAATTGTTATTACTATTATTATTATTGCTATTACCATTATTATAATTGCTATTATTACTATTACTATTATTATTACTATTCCTAATATTATTACTATTATTATTATTATTATAATTTCTATTACTTTTATTACAATTACTACCTGATGATAATCGCAAACGAGTGGGTCGTAGCGAACCAATCTTTGAAATGAGTCAGGAGTCTGGAGCCACTCCGTCAAAACAGCGGGCGAATAATAAAAAAGATTAATCAAGGAAAACATAGAAAATAAATCACTATATTGAAAATCAATGAGGTCGAAGTGTTTAAAAAGTGTTGTCGGGTCTCACTTTGATATACACTTCAAATCAAATCAAATAAATCGATAGATAAAGAACCAATCATAGCTTCAGCATTGACTGCTGCTCATCAGACCAAAGACATATGGTTCTGGCTTACGCCGTCTCCATAGTAACGGCTCAGCAGCCTTATGGGTAATACAGTATTTAGCAGTACATCGCCGATAAGAAAACCATTTTTAAGATGCGATTGACATCTTTAAAACATGTCAACAAACAATGTCATGTGACATTACAAATATTGCTTTTGTTTACCGAAAGGAACAATAAACACCTTATAAAACTCCACCAGTATTAGGATCTACCTCCACCCAATCTCCACCAGTAGCAGATTCTACCTCCACATCATCTCCACCAGTAACGGGTTCCATCTCCTCCCCATCTCCACTAAATATTAGATTCCACCTCCACCCATTCCTCACCAGTATCTGGTTCTTCCTTCACCCAACTACAACCGGCTACCCAACAACAACTACACCACCATCTGGTTGTGTTTGTGCTTCTCCACGTCTCTTGTATGAATGTGTCTTTGGTAAAAGTGTCTCTGGGAGATGAAGCCTGTTATTATGGAAAAGGACATTTTGGAAATAAGAGTTGTGTTATGAAATATAAAAAACACTGCATGCAGCACTATTATTTACAAATTGTCATTTTTAGAATATTCATAATAATTGGAATGTTTTGTGGAATATTTGAAATATAAAAAACTGTATATTCTATTCAACTTTTGAGTAATTTGGTCTTCAATAATATATGATGATCACAATCATGTTCAGCCAAAATAATAAGATTAAATTCATCAAATAATCCAATAATTCATGAGGTATTTATTAGTTTTCTCCTGAGGCTGGCTCGCCTCGTGTCAAACTCAACCTTTGAACAGGGTTTCTCAAACTGGGGTCCTATTGTCCTAAAAGGCCTTTTTTAATTGGCCAAATAATAATAGTATTATTTCAAAAAGGAGCCAACAGAGCCTTCCTTCACATGAAAGACAAAGCTCTTAATTGGCTAAAAATGTCGGTTGAGTTTGGTTCTTTTTACTTCAAGTTGCAGGTCAAGTCCAAAGAGTCCAAGAAAGAAAAAGAGAAGGAAAGAAAATCTGCTTTGAAAGAAATTCTTCTTCTATTTAAGACGTTTGAAAGTGGGAGAAGCTACGGCTTGACATCCATTCTCCAGGAGTCTTTCTCACTGGAAATGTTCCGTGTTGGTGTAATGAGGTAAAAGGAGCCGGTGTGGATGTTCCTAAAAGTCGTTCGGTAAATTTCCATCTCGACTTCGTATCGAGGGGAAAATACCTGAATGGCTGTGGATGGAAGTGTGTGTGAAGGGAAGCAGCAACATTGCCGGGACCAGCACGTAAAGTAGGGGAGGAGCCGAATCCCAATAACGGCAGTGCACTTATAGTGAGTTTTTACCACACTTTATTTTGTACAAATCAAAAGATTTTTGTTTTCAGGAAGTAAAAAAATAAATAAATACATTCAGAAAAATGGTGAGTCCAATCTGAAACGTGGTGCTCGGCTGCAAAGAGGAGAAAGTAAGACACGTCCGGTCTCCACGGAGACGTTTCTTTATGTTTCCTAAAAATGCCGCTCAGACCCTGGACGTGTCTTTTACAGTTAGAGATGGAGAACGGCACCACATGGTGTAGGTCAGTTCTGGAACTATTAAGTGGCTTCGAGCGGGGCGGCTGGAGACGGGTGCAACGGATGGAGAACGTTCCTTTTCCAGAGGCAGAGGGTGTAGGACAGGTTAAAAATTATCACACTGATTTAATGACACGGGGTCAGGGTAATTGCATCCGCTACGTACCGTATCTAACCCGTTACGTACCGTATCTAACCATTTACGTACCGTATCCAACCCGTTACGTACCGTATCTAACCCGTTACGTACCATATCAAACCCGTTTCGTACCGTATCCAACCCGTTACGTACCGTATCTAACCCGCTACGTACCGTATCCAACCCGTTACGTACCATATCAAACCCGTTTCGTACCGTATCCAACCCGTTACGTACCGTATCTAACCCGCTACGTACCGTATCTAACCCGCTACGTACTGTATCTAACCCGTTACGTACCGTATCTAACCCGCTACGTACTGTATCTAACCCGTTACGTACCGTATCCAACCCGTTACGTACTGTATCTCACCCGTTATGTACCGTATCTAACCAGCTACGTACTGTATCTGACCCACTAGGTACTGTATCTAACCCATAACGTACTGTATCTAACCCGTTACGTACGGTATCTAACCCGTTACGTACTTTATCTAACCCGTTATGTACTGTATCTAACCAGCTACGTACTGTATCTGACCCACTAGGTACTGTATCAAACCCGTTTTGTTGGTCCTCCAAACCATTTGCATTGTGGGAGCTGGCTGAATGAAGCTGGTGTGGGTAAAACTTTGAAGGTGATTATGTCAGAATCACAGTTTGCCAAACCCTAGTCATTAACAAGTCATAGCTTTAAAAATATTTGCTTGATTTGCACAAGTGACACCTTGTTTGGAAGCTCTGATTCTCCACTTTCAAATGATCCAGGAAAAAAAATCGAAAGTCACCAAATGACCTTAAAGTATGTGGTGGGTCACATTCTTATCCATTGTTAACCCTCCAGGCAGCAGCTTGATGAGGTGTCTGATGGACCGGGTATTATGGGATATACTTGCGTTACTTGTCAGAAAAGTTCAGTTAACCCTTCGTTCCAGCTCCCCCTCCAGCCCCGGGTTGTCAGGACTGAAACGGGCTCCAGAATGACGGGGCCTTGACGGGACCTTGAGGGGTCCTTGAGGTGGCCTTGACGGGGCCACCTCAAAATAAGGTGGCCAGATCAAAATAAAAAAGAGAGCAGCGCTGGGCAAATTGCTGATGTAAGTGGGCGGTGGTGGTGGTGGTGGTGGAGGTGGAGAGGGGAGGAGAGCTACAAGGTCCATTATGGGGGAAACAAATAAGTGAATAACGAAGGGTTGAAGTAGCACTGTGGGGTTCCAGCCTCAGGCGGAGGTTGTGAGGAACACAGCGAGGCAGCTCCAGGGGGCGCTGTTTTAACAAAAACAACCATCAACATAAATAAAAATACCAACTTCCACCGTTCACACCTACGTTACTTTTTCCCAAAAGAAGAGACAAAACAACAATGCATAGGTCAAGCGCTCAGTGATGGTAGAAAATAATGATGTTTCAATTTTGGCCAGAAATTAAAGTGGTAAACCGGGAGATTATATAGTGTTAAAAAAATGCTATATTGATGATATCATATTTTTTAGGTGCCGCTTTGAGGAATCAGCCATTTGATGTGTTTTCCTGACACATGTGCGCCTCTATATGGTGTTTTCCCATTATTGGTGGCGTGGTCCGCCATTCTTTCTGGCAAGAACGCAAAGATCGTCACACATGCAAGAAACGAAAGGCCGCCATCGTCGTCAAAGAGCTTTGACGTAGCGTTTGGTGCCGACACTGTCCCACGTTTGGCCGCTCAGAATGAGAGGTGGTTTTGGGAGTTAATGTGGGATCCTTTTGCAGCCCTGAACAAATGTGACATATTTCAGCCTGACACGTTTTAATTTGGACGTGGAGAGTACGGCGCTGCAGGCTAATGGTGCCATGTGGAACCTGCTTGTGGGTGGTTTTTTTTCTGGACGACTGTGGACAAATTACATTTAATGTTGGTCTTTAAATCCACATTGTGACACCAGAGAGGAAACCAACGCAATCCATTTATAGTGTTTCTCTCGTCTTCACTTCCTGAATTCTTTATTTGAACAGGCACCACCCACCCCCTCACTATATATACATGATATATATATATATATATATATATATATATATATATATATATATATACATAAAATGTATATATACACACATACACACAGCGTATATAATAACTGGATGTGTTGATACTGAATATGGTAAAAACGTAGTCTCATCTTTGATTGTAATCACAGTGGGAGCGTTGATGGGATGAGGGAAATGAGGCAAATGTGTTAAAGAGGGAAATCATAAATCATTCAAAACCGACTGAAGGTTTCATGTCGAGACGTCGTCAACTCGGCAATTACAAACATTCGCATTTGTAAATGACGAATATGGATTTCATTTTAATAGCTTTATCCATCGAGTCCTTATTAATATGAAAGGAGATGACCTTTGAGTGACGGCTCAAACCTGAAGAGGTTCAAGTAGATGAGGGGGCGGGACCTCCTCATAAGGGCGTGGCTTCCCAATTTGAGGTGAGCTGTGATCTGATTGGCCGGATGTAAATCAGTGGAGTCTGGGGTTCGGCTGACGACGTCAGAATCCGTAAAAAAAAGACTCAGATAGGTAGACAGTAGTAAGAGCAGTAGTAGCTTTCTCACTTTTAGAAATAAGTATAAATATTTTTCAAGTCAAAAGACTGAAAAATTTTAAAAAATCCAACCCCCCAGCGTCCAGTGGGACAAAGGCTTTACACCACTTCCACTTCCTGTTCCTTTCTCTTCCACTTCACAGAACAAACAAGATAAGGCAGAAAGAGATGAAAAAAGCGGCCATCATTCATTCAAAGTGGAAAAGGCTCATTCGGATCTCTCTCTCTCTCTCTCTCTATTTTAATTGCCAATCATGAATTAAAGTGACTGGGAGCAGCGTTCGCAGCCATTCTCTGTCATTGGGATGTTTAATTGGCTTCTACTCGATCGGTTCCTGAGATACGCACCAGGCACAATGGCGTCGCTGTGATTGGCAACCCGTGCGGTTGCCATGTAATTTGCGAAGGCCGAATCCCCCCAAAAGGTGAGAAGGACTGTGTGTCTGATTCGGTGGCGTCTTCCAGGGGAGAAGGTGGGGAGACGCCGTGTCCGACATATCATCACACGGGACATTATTATTGTTATTATTATTGTCATTATTATTATTATTATTATTATTATTATTATTGTTGTTATTATTACTGTTGTTGGATGAGTCACCAGTTGCCAGGGGCGATGAGCCCACAAAGCCGCCGCGTTCTTTCACTCTTTCATGCTGTCATTAAGTCTGGAGGAGTATTGATCAGAATGCGAGAGAGAGGTTCCCCTGTTCAGACAGGCAGACAGAGAGAGACAGACAGCCAGGCAGACAGACAGATAGACAGACAGATCTCTCCATCCTTTCTTCCTCCTGATTAAAACGTCTTCCCAACAATCAACCGTCATTTCTTACATTTAAGGTCAAATGTTCAAAGCCGCCCCCTCCCCTCCTCCACCCTCCACCTCCCTCCACCTCCATCCACCCTCCCCTCCTCCACCTCCATCCACCCTCCCCTCCTCCAGCCTCCCTTCCTCCACCTCCCTCCACCTCCATCCACCCTCCCCTCCTCCAGCCTCCCCTCCTCCACCTCCCTCCAGCCTCCCCTCCTCCACCTCCCTCCACCTCCATCCAGCCTCCCCTCCTCCACCCTCCCCTCCTCCATCTTTTAAAAATAGAGGGAAAAAGGGATGAAACATTAATTGGCTGATGAATAAATATTCTGTCTCCAGGACTCAGCACTTTCTGCGCTCGCTGCTGGAGTCATTAAGTCTCAAATTAACACATCTCTCCACATTGTTTTGGTTTTTTTTTTTTTTTTTTTTAATTCTCTCAAGGGTGGAAATTACTTACGGAGATTTATTTCCTTATTTCTTTATTTCGTTTTTTGGGGGTTTTTTTCCCACCAGAGCCGTGTCATGAAGGACGCATAATTATCTGACCCGAGAGTCAGTGTTTTTATTCCGTTTTATTGCGCTCCAGGCAAGTTGAGCTTCCTACATATTCATCAGTTTGGGAACGGCAGCGTCTCCCTGTAAGACGCCGAGCGTCCAGCTTGGAGGTCCTGAAATAACAACACTTTTCGGGACGTGCTATAGAGGTCGGGTGGGAACAGGCCAGGCTAGGATCTTGAGCAGCGCTTCCCAAACCTTATTAAGATTAAACATTTTGAATCCAGAGCGTATTCCGGCGGCACACCACGTTCCTGTTAACCAGTAAAAACATCCCAAAACACCACAGACATGACCGCGCTCATTATTATTATTACTACGTCGACCGAGCGTTAGCGACGCAAGAAGATTCGGTGGCAGCGAACAACTCTTTTAAATGAGTGGGACGTCTGGAGTCACTTCCACAAAAGAGTGAACGTTCCACTCAGGAAGCGCAGATGGAGTGAAGGGAGAACAAAGCGTTTCTTATATTTCAGGTGAGCGTGACTGGTTTCCACGCCGCCCGTCACCACAACAAGTCCTTCTCGACGGAGTGAAATAATTCTTGTGAGGATTCCACGCAGGACTCTTGACTCTTGTGACCTGGCTGGTGGTGGTGGACGTCCTCCCTCGCTCGCCCTCACAAAATAACAGCCTCGCGTTTACAAAAATATATTGACAAATAAACTCAGACAAAATGATTATGTTGAGATGAATCAAAATGTAAAAGTTGTTCATAGCTTTAAAGCAGGGATGACGCCGATTGTGAAATTCTGTCGATGTTTAAAATGACTATTTGGCCGAGAGCAGTGCTGCAGGGAGCCGTGTCCGCCTCTTCAAAAGACCGCGGCTGACGGTGTCCTTCTCTCTCGTTCTCTTAAAAAGAAAAAATATTTTTTTTAAACGGCAAAATTGACTTGGGCGGCCGTGATGGGCGGCTCCGCCCAAGTCAAGCCTTTGTTTGGTAAACACTGGATGAAGTCGGCCACCGCCATCAGGGAACCTCATCTAATTTGCTGATGGCAGTCAACAAGGCGGATATCGGCCGATACTGTTGAAGGGCCGACAAATGGGTTCCATCCCTACTTTTAAGAGTCTTTAATGACATTTAAGAGTTTGGAAATTCTAATTCAAGACATGTGAAGACTTTTTGAAGGAGCCGCAGACCCCGATGCCGTGGAAGGTGGCGTCTGGTCTCCACCCCACGCCGCGTCAGAAGCCCTGCAGAAGCACTCGGGCCGTGTCCTTTTTCTCCCCTTTCATTAAATAAATATGCATCTCAATAAAAGCCGTCGTTCACGGAGGCGGGCAAGGCCTCTGAAATAAAAATAAAAAAAACTGTATTATTGAAAGGCGGCTTCTCTGCCCAAAGATAGCGGCGAGGTGCGACCGTAGTGCGGCCAGAGCTCTCACGCAAGGTCGAGCTTCGCCCCAGGACGGGGCGACGAGGCGCCAGGCGCTCCTGAAAGGGCGACCGGTGAAAGGACGACCGGTGAAAGGACGACCGGTGAGCTGTCATTATGAGGACGTCAGGTCCAGGACAAGAGGGAGATCTGTGAAGGAGACGGAAGAAGGGAAATGCAGCCGAGGCGCCAATTTACCAAATCATGCTGAAAGTTAAAAAAAAACTCAAATAAGCACAAGAAGGTTGAATGAAAAATACATAAAAAGGTAAAGATGTAAAATAGAGGAAAGTAAACCTTCAATAGAAGCTGCACGGTCAGAGGAGCGAGACTTTATGTCACAGTGTCACAGATGATGTCACAATCATAGTCAATCATAGTTTTTTTCGGCCAAATGCATTTTCATATAAGAGGGATTTGTGCTGGTTTGGAGGATTGGTGCGTTGCTGTGAAGACAATTTGCAATAAAACCTGAAAAAAATTGACAAATATACCAAAAACAGCCAAATATATACAGAAAATATCCAAATCTAGGAAAATATACAGAATATACAAAAGCAATGCTCTGCCCAGGATGAGGCAAGATCCTTTTTTCAACACATTATTTATTAGATTTCTTTTATTATTTAATTTCTAAATATTGTGATATGTATTTTTGCATTTTTAGAATGTATTCCCTTTATATCTCTATTCGTCGTCATGTCACATGGCAAATCTCCAGGGAAACCAGCAAGTTGCATCAAGGCATCAAAATTTGGGATTTTTTTTGGTTTGCTCCATGTTGAGCGAAATGAATGAATCTTCATGAATGTTTGTAATTATGATTTATATTCCCTAATTTGTTATCTTACTGAGTCATTAATTTATGATTTATTTTTTATTTATTTAAATTATTTAAAAATGCATAATTTCAACGAATCATTTCATCAAAAAGCATGTCCTGGACCTCCACCCCGTCCTGGACCTCCAGCCCGTCCTGGACCTCCACCCCGTCCTGGACCTCCAGCCCGTCCTGGACCTCCAGCCCGTCCTGGTCCTCCACCTTACCAGCAGCAGACACGGCTGTCATTGTCATTCCGGGAGTGGACTCCAGCGCCCAAATGACTCCAGCTGTCACTCACCCTTCGTCTTCGTCTTCTTCCTCCTCCTCCTCCTCCTCCTCGTTGTTGTTTTTTTGGCTGTGGCCAGTGCCCCCACCCCCACACAGGCAACCTTCACATTGCGCTCCATCACTTCCACCACCGCCCGAGTGATAGATGTGACGTTTCTCCATCAGAGGATCATTAAATGCTGCGTCCTGCTGTGACAGCACAGCGTCCTGGCAGGAAGTCAATGTGGCGGGGGGGGGGGGCTGCGGGGAGGGGATCAATGGCTCCTCCAACACCCCCAGCTCACCATGAGCGTGTCCAGCTGCCGTCACATGACTCCACAGGACCACACGTCACATGACTCCACACGTCACATGACTCCACACGTCACATGACTCCACACGACCACACGTCACATGACTCCACACGACCACACGTCACATGACTCCGCACGTCACATGACTCCACAACCTACCTGGGAGTGACCCTTGACAGGACCCTATCCTTCAAGGAACACCTAAAAGGGACGGCAGCTAAGGTTAAGTCAAGGAACAACCTGCTCTGCAAGCTCGCTGGGGGGCAGCAGCCTCCACACTGCGCACCTCAGCACTGGCTCTCGCATACTCTGCAGCTGAATATTGCTCCCCTGTCTGGTCCAGGTCACCCCACACACACCATGTGGACACCCAGCTCAACACAACCATGAGAACCATAACCGGGACTATCCGCTCAACACCGTTCCCCTGGCTCCCTGTCCTATCAAACATTCTTCCTCCACATATCCGGCGAGCAGCAGCCACTCAAAGGACGCTCCAAAAGGTCAAAGACTCTCCCCAACTACCAATCCATGCAGACATCTACAACCCACCCACTGCTCGACTTCCATCGAGACGACCAATTTGGAAGAACATCCCACCAGCTGACTTCACCATCCAACTGGCTTGGAAAGCAGAATGGGAGTCCAAGGAGGTCCCAAACAAACATCTGGTGTCAGACCCCCATCAACAGGTCCCTGGCACCAACCTCCCAAGGAGACAATGGTCTACACTCAATCGCTTCAGGACTGGACGTGGCCTCTGCTTGGCAGCCTTCACAAATGGGACAGTAGCCCCGCTCCACTGTGTGCTTGTGGAGAGGAGCAAATCATGGAACACGTCATAGAAGTTTGCCCTCTTCAAAAACTGAAAGGAGGAGTAGTCACCTCCACACAGCACCAGGAGGCAACTGCTTGGCTTAGGGACTTTGCATCCGCTAAATAAATAAATAAATGACACCACACGTCACATGACTCCACACGTCACATGACTCCACACGACCACACGTCACATGACTCCATACAGCCGGACCACCCGGCCACTGCTGCGGCAGCGCCCCCCGGAGGCGACATCGGTTTGACAGATCAGCGAGTCAGAAAAGTGGCAACGGGGAGGAAATCTGCTTGGACCACAATCACCACCCAAATGAGTCAGAGAAAAAAACAAAACCTGTTCATAACAACAAGTACTTTTTCATATACTACATATACACATACATATACATATACACTAGGTGGTGGTGAGGATTTGTCTTCATCTCCAAATGGTAAAAGTGTCAATTGAGATACTCACCAGGCAAAGACGTGGACTTTCCCTCCTAAGATAAGCGAAGGAGGCAGACGTGAAGATAAGCAAATGACCCTGGTTTGTTATTTCACACCTGCTCAACAAAGCCCCCTCCTCTTTCCCTCTATATCTCACGGCACGGTGGCGCAGTGCATTGCACTGCTGCCTCACACCAAGAAGGTCCTGGGTTCGATTCCCGCCTGGGGCGCTGTTGGCACCGTGCTCCGGCGGGTTATCTCCCAAACAGGAGCCTTTCTGTGTGGAGTTTGCATGTTCTCCCCGTGCTCACATGGGGTTTCCTCCACCTCACGTCAGTAAGGACCCCCACCAAAAACATGCACCCATCATGGTCTGACCAGCGATGGACACTTATCACCTGGTCCCCGGGCGCGTCCACGTACGCTGCCCACTGCTCCTGGCTGTGGCCCCGGAGGAAGGACAAGCCAGGATGGGTCAATGCAGAGGAACCATTTCACCGGCACCATCAAGCATGTGCATGTGTGTGTGTGTGCAAGCATGTGTTGTGAGTGTTGTGTGACGATTAAAGACTGTTTCTTCTTCTTCTGTTTCTTCATCACCCCATATCTTTTCCTTTGAACCCTACCTCACACTGAGAGCTAATCTCCCAGGACACTGCTGTAAATGTGTCCACTGTCTCATCACTGTACCTTGTGTAATGGCGAAGACACTGGACAGCATTTAAAGGTAAACTTTTTTTTAATGTAGCCACACCCTCGAGTGACCAACGGATAGAAGTATCTGTGACCAGTAAGATTGCGATATAATTTCTGTCGTGTAATCATATTATGGACGACCATTTTATGCCATTCATAAGTAGTCAAAGAAATGATGTAATTAGAAATCGTATCAACAGTTAACTGGCCAGGAATGTTATGTTCCTGACAGAACGCTTTGGAAAGATGACTGTTTGAGTCATGTGTTTTTAGTTTTTTTAATATGTTCATATGTAGAACATTATGCGTAGAACAGAAGGTATTTGAGGCAGATGATCAGCTGTGGCGACTCCTCACGGGAGCAGCCGAAGACAGAAGAAAAAGAAGAAGAAGAAGATATGAAAAACATTATCACAGCGGTTTGTTTCAACCACTAAATGGTTTGAGCATTGTGAAGTTATGTGACTGCAGCACAAAAGGAAATTGAATTCACTTGTCAGAAGAATTAGTAGTCAGTTTAAGAAAGGAGATCCCCAAAACCCACCTCCTCTGGTTAGTGCCCAACTCTGCAGACGCTGGCCAGGGTTCAAAACAGCATGGCCATCATTGCACCAGGCAGGACCTCACCTGAGCACAGTATCTCTTTTACTTTTATTTTAAGTTTTTCGATGTCCTCACTTTAAGCTTTTGTTTTCGTCAAAAGTCTACGCGCGCAATTCGATTTTTACTGAACAAGTCTGCTGCAGTCACCCAACTGAAGAATTGTGTTTTATTTTCTCCCCATTATTTCTCTATCACTAAACCTTACAGTTTTTGCAACGTTATGTTATTGCCTTTTAATGTTTTTCAGCGAACCACAAAAGACTCAAACCAAATTGATTGAATTTACTGTCGCCAGATTCATTTCATTCGCCACTCAGCCACTACAGTACCTCCGAAGAACAAAGGGACCGTCGCCAGGCAGACATTGTCGAATAACCAAACCAGCTGCTCCCCGGCCGATCCGGCCCCGCTTGAAGTGAAATGGTTGCGCTTGTAAGAGGCGGCAGCCAGAACCTCACGGGCTGCGTTAACTAAGCCGCTTGGCCTGGGAAGCCGCCGACAGCTGGACCGGCACATGGCGGAGCCCAAACCACCGCTAGATGAGCCGGTAGTTCAGGGAGCGGCCGCGCACACGACGGCATTCCCGATCTTTGCGGAAGTCAGGTGAAACTCTCCACCTCTGACTCCACCAGTACGGCAAAGGCTCCCGACCTGAGTCATGATACGAGTTGATGTTGAATTAAATGAATTTCCTTTTAGAAGCTCACTGTCCTTAGCGTGCATGACGCCGTTCTGATGAAGTCATAACTCTCTACCTCACTATTGTCCCTATTATTGGTTTTGACTCCTTTAAAATACTGTATTCATTTGCTTATTTTCTTTTTCATATGTTTTTCTATTATTTCATTTCATTCAATTATTTAGCATGATGAAATAAATCCCATTTACCAGTAAAAAAGTTAATCTGTTTGTGTTTGTCAAAAATTGAAGACAAAGGTAAATGAATTGGACCAAGAGCTCCCATCCTGATGAGACTGATCAGTTCTAGTTAATGTGGTTTCTTTTTAAATTCTTCCTAAAATGGAAGCGGTATCTGCCTGGCAACGGCCCTGTGTTCTTTTGAGGTCAAAAAACAGGTAACGCAGCATTTTGTTTCCCTTTTTATCGATGCAATTTTTAATTTCTAAAATAGTTAGAAAGCTCCACATTTGTTATTTCTGATCTCAGTTTAATTTGTATCTTTCTTGAGGTGTAGGCTGTGCTGCTGTAATACCTGCATTGCCCTGCGGGGGTTAAAGACTCTTATCTCATCTTATCTTAAAACAGCGCAGCCTTCATGCGGCAGAGGAACCGGAGGGATTCATCAAGAGACAGCAAACAGCCTCCTCCTCCTCCTCCTCTTCTACCTGCTCCTCCTCCCCCCCTCCTCCTCCTCCTCCTCTCCCTCCTCCTCCTCCTCCTCCTCCTCCTCTTCTACCTGCTCCTCCTCCTCCTCCCCCCCTCCTCCTCCTCTCCTTCCTCCTCCTCCTCCTCCTCTTCCTCTCCCTCCTCCCCCTCCTCCTCCTCCTCTCCCTCCTCCTCCTCCTCCTCTTCCTCCTCCTCCTCCTCTCCTTCCTCCCCCTCTCCTCCTCCTCTCCCTCCTCCTCCTCCTCTTCCTCCTCCTCCTCCTCTTCCTCTCCTTCCTCCTCTTCCTCTCCTTCCTCCCCCTCCTCCCCCTCCTCCTCCTCTCCTTCCTCCCCCTCCTCCTCTCCTTCCTCCCCCTCTCCCTCCTCCTCCTCCTCCTCCCTCTGAAGCAGCGATGGAGAGACGGAGCTAAATGAATTGGTCCATCAGCAGAGCGGGTGGAGGGAGGTAAACTCCTCCTGCTCTGGTGATGAAGGTGCACCGCGGCAAGGTCATCATCACATCAAGCGGCTTTTGTTCTGCAGACGCCAGAGGAAACAATTAGGCCTCGTCTGTCTGCGCACGCTAACGTCTTCATTTGTGATTCAACACTGGAAGCCTTTACGTTCACTTCCACTTCACGACCGCCATTAAAGCCCGAGCAACAGCAAAAACCAAACCATTTGGCAACCACAGATTTTTTGGTTTTTGTTTTTACGCACGGTCTGTTGCTGTAATAAATGTAAGGGCTCGCTGTAACCCGCTGTTGTAAGCACAGTACAACCTGTGTCGCCCTCTGGCCCCGCGCGGCTGCTGCCGCCGCTTCTGTTCTCGGAGTCCGGCGTTTTTTTTCGCGGAGCCGGAGCCCGATGCGCGTCGCGGTGCAGGATGACCAGCCAACGATTCGCTCACGTTGAACCAAATCCGCTAAATGACTCTGGGGTTCGGAGTCGCTCCCCCAAAAGAGTCGTTCATCTCGGTGAAGGCATTTGCTATAATACCTGTTGAACGGGACTGATTTACACCTTGTGTTCCACCAAAACAAATCATTTTCATAGAATGAAATGATTGTTGTGAGCATTCCCTTCATGACTCAAAGCCAAACTTCTGACTGATTACACCGACGATCAAGGTGGAAATGTTTAATCTTTTTAAGACACGGAAAGGGTCCAATCTCCAAGAAGAGCCAAACTTTTTTTATCGCCAATGGCTTTATTGTTGATTCTAAATGTGTTTGCTTCTTAATTTCCATCTTGGTGACTTGGTAAATGTCTTTCTGATGTTTGAATCTTGTCTTGAATCGTTTTAAACAAGTCACTCGTAACAAGTCGAATCTCAAAAAGTGAGCCGGACTTAATGCCGCAAAGCTTGATTGTTGACACAAAATGGGTTTGCTGGTTATTTTCCATCAAATTCAAATTGTGCGTTGAATCTTTTCACCGAGCGACTTGTGACCAGTCCAATCTCCAAAAAAGGAGTCAAACTTTTTGTTCACCAGTTGTCCGTCTGGTGGTGGCGGAGTTGAGTGAAAGGTGTATTACGGCGTCACACCGGTTTGGCGCCGGCAATCTCCCGGCCGGACTCCTGTCCCCGGGTTGCTGGGTCAGCGGCGCTGAGCCTTATCAGATGTGACAGGCTCGGCCCAACAAAGTGGAGGTCTTTAACAAGTGCTCTTTTGAGGAGAATTCGTACAGAGGGAGAAACCAGGATTCCATCTCCACTCCCACTATCTCCAGGCAATTTCTCCACAGCAATTTCTGGCGCTCAAGGTCAAGGTGGAGCTTTCTGGGGTGTGTGTGTGTGTGTGTGTGTGTGTGTGTGTGTGTGTGTGTGTGTGTGTGTGTGTGCGGGGGGTTGTCAAAATATAAGGAAAAAATGTGGTGTTGCTCCACAAACAGACCTTTTGCTTTTGCTTCCTTGTTGCGGAGCCTTCAGAACCAGAGAGAAGAGTCCAGAACTGCGCTGCAGCGATTCCATGTCGTTGCCTCCGCGCCCATAGAAGCAAAAAACACAAGGAGAGTGAGCGTGAGTCGTGCTAACGCGGGAAGAAAAGAAGGCACGGTTAAAGAATTGAACAAATCTTTTTTTTAATAATAATAATAAATAATAATAATAATAATAGTGTAAACGTTGATTCTAAATGTGTTCGCTTCTTAAATTCAATCGTTGTGAATAAACGTCCTTCTGATATTTCAATCTTGTCTTGAAGCTTTTTACTAAAGTAACTCCCAACAAGTTTCATCTCCAAAAAAGGAGCCAAACTTTTCGTCACCAATAGATTAATTGTTGATTCTAAATGAGTTTGCTCCTTATTTTGGATCTTTGTGAATAAATGACATGTTGATATTTAAATCTGGCCTTTTTTTACCGAGTCACTCACAACAAGTCAAGTCACAACAAACATTTCCAAAAAAGGAAACCTTTTGCCACCGATACGAAAAGACCGGCTCCTTCAGAACCAGAAAGATACGAGAACTGCGCCGCCGTGGTTTAATGTCGCTCCCTTCTCCTGTGCCAATTTTGGTAGAAATTCCTGAAAACACAAGGAGAGGAGTGCAAGTTCTAATTAAAACGAGGCGTGTTCCACGCAGGAAGGAGTAGAAGTCACGGTTAAATAAAAGAGTGTTTTATTATTGTTTGATTCATGCTTTTGGGGAATCGTTGAATTGCTCTTTAATTCAATTCCCGCCGGTCCGATGGTGAGTGCAGCGGAGAGATAAAAGAGGAGGCGACATTGTCTAAGCCCTGATCCTGGGCCTGGAGCCTGGAGCCTGGGACCTGGGACCTGGGGCTTGGAGCCTGGGGCCCTGGAGCCTCGGGTCTGGGATTCCATTCTAACACGCTAATACGCTAACAATGCAGAAATCAGCCTCGTCCATTGTCCTAACGCCGCTACACACAAACCCGGCGAGAATCCCTCCGTCGCAAGATTTCAGCGCTTTCTCTTGTCATTTTCCCCTCCCTCGCCCCCTCCTTTTGCGACTCTCTCTTTTTCAAAAACATCTGTCCACAAAAGGGAAATTCTTGATCTCTCTGGGGTTCCCTGTCAAATTTGATTGTGAAGCTGAATGAGGATTTGATTTTTGCAGCAGATGCCTCGGTGTCTTTTCACAACAACAATATGATGATGCTGCTGCTGCTTATGTTACACCCCCCCCCAAAAAAACCCCATTTTATTCACAAGATGAAAGCAGAATTCAATGCTCACCTTACTTCTGATTCCGCTCAGAAAGTTCACATTTGCAAAGGCGTTTTGTTACCGCAAGGCAGGGGCAGAAAGAAGTGATGTTTCCTTCACCATCGTCATCGTCAATTACATCATCAGATTCGTGTTGATTATGACGCCTCCTCTTTCCTGACTCTGGTAAGGTTGGACCCAAAACTTCCAGTTTGTTATTGTACTTACTGTTGTCGTCTTCTTTGGCCAAGGGTGGATGACCTGTGTAGAAGCAAATGTTCCATTTGAACGGACTGAATGAATAACTAAAGTAATGTACATCGACGATTGCAAAGTTAAAACGTTTCCGAGTAATAAACAGGTTTTTGTTCGGTACATTTGTTCTAACGTTCATATAAAAGTATATCAAACAAAAGGAAAAGTTGTACGCGGTGTAGTGCAAACTGTCTGGTGTTGGCGTCCACAGCTGCTGACTGATTTACAGGAAATGAGCATCAACAAGCAGCATACTCCCCCATAATTTATCCCCATTTATCTCTTACGGCTGCGATGCACTCGTGGATATAAAAACTTCCTTCGACATTTCATTGCATATATGTATGAAAGTATGTATATATATGTGACGAATAAACCTCTTGAATCCTTAATCGAATGCATTGCTTCCTTATAATGTACATGTTGCAGTACTCTTTTTTGTCACTAGAGGCTAAAGGTAAAAAAACAACAGCATTCCATGACATTTCTCCATTGAACACGGGCAGTTGTCCTCCACACACTCCCTTCATGCATTCTATCAGTGTCAATGTTGCAGTAACTCCTCACCACCAGGCACAAAACATTCAAAAAAATGGAATTTCTTCATTGGCAGTTATTCTCAATACATTCACCCCATAATGCATTGCTTGTGTTTAATGAAAATGTTGCAGTAACTAGTTAAAAAAAACAAAAAACATAAAAAAACGTAAAAATACAACTTTACACATTTCCATTCATTCTCAAGACATTCCCCCACAATGCCTCGTTTCCCATTAACATGGAAGTTGCATTGACTCTTTCTGGCCGCCAGAGGGCAAACATAAGGACACCCCACAAAGTCTCTTCTTTGCACAGTGGCAGTTATTCTTAGGACACCCTCTGCGCCCCCACAATGCACTGCTTCCTCAGTGTACATGTTGAACTAACTCGTTCTGGACACTAAAGGACAAACATATATTTAGAAAATATAGATGCAGGCAGCAATACACGGGGTCCAGGCGAGTTGTTGTGATATGCCTGAGGTAGTGATGCGCAAAGCCTATTTGCAATGGACTACATCCATTACCAGAAGCTGTTAATAAGTGTGCATTGTCATTGTTACCAGTGATGTCTGAATTACTTTATCAGTTTGCATGCATACATTTTGTAATGCAGTCAGAGCAATCAACACCAATACGGCCAGTTAACACCTCAGCATATGTCCATTTAAAGGTTGTTTTACAGAAGGTGTGTTGACTTGGCCATTCTGGTATTACAATGTAATCTCTCCCTAGAACATGGTCTTTTATTCCACCAGTAGTTTTCCTGATGTTTTCAAAAAGGGTAGTTTGTTTTTTCAAAATGGAGGTCACTCTCTGTCCATGTCAAAACATTCTGGATGTTGTTCCTAAGCACTGCTGTTAAACTGACAGCTGCACACTGCTTGTTCCTGGAGCCTCCAAACCGTGCATCACCCTGATGAAATGAGCCTCTTTACACCCAGATGTGGAGAATCTACAGGTGTATTTAAAGGCATTTCATCTGTATTCAATGTTGTCAGAGATGGTGTTTATTTTTTTGTGTTTTTTAGTCTGTATTTCAGGATTCTTGCAGTCCTTGTTTGAGAGTCTTGTCCAGTTTTCATAGATTTGTTCAGAGGTTTCAGAGAGTATTTGTCTTTTTTTTTTAAGAGGAGAGGGGCTGACCTCGAAAGCAGCATGTTCTGTCCATCTTTTCTTTGCTGCCTTGGAATTTGGGCTTCTAGGAGGCATCTGGGACCCAAAAACACAAAAATAATGACGTTTTCACAACACAGACACAATAAATACATGTTCCTTGCACTGTGTAATTGCTAATGGTTATTGTTAAAACTGACTACAATTCAGGGAGTTTGTATACATAGATCTCTAGAATGTCTATACATTTTGAAGGTGATGTTATAGCGTGTCAATTGTCCTCAGAAGCGTATATGTGTAGGACAGCTAATACGCTGCGCTTTGTATATTCCAATTATCTCCTGATACTTTAACCTAATTCTTTCCAAACATAATAAATGTTAATAGTAATAAAGTAATACTTGTCACTGGGTAATTTTGTATGGTTTCTGTTGCAACTAACTACAATTCAGGAAGACTATGAACGACATTATCTGGGTTCCAAGCCCAACACCTACCTCCTGTTTAAGGACGGTTATCTCTGTGCTTCTGCATCTGTGCTGTCTGACAGAGTTGGTGTCTTATTATTTCGTTAGAGTCCAATGCAATAGTCCTGTAGATTAAATATCTGGAATATTTACAAATGGCAGATGTAATGTCAGGCAGCCGCCATTTTGCACACGCTCAAAGTGATTACACTTGACCAGTGACGCCATGACACGCTTGGCTGTGACCAATCAGAGGTCTGCAGTGCTATCACGTGACCGTCGCGTTGTTTTTTAAATAACTTCTCCGACAAAAATGGACCAATTTGGATCAAACTCAGAGGACAGCGTGTCAGAAATGCCCCAAATCCTAATTCAATTCATCATGTCCGCGGGTACGGTGGTTCCATGACATCTACAGACTACTACTACTACTCAATTTTTCATGAGCAAAAACAATAGGCCCATTCCGAGGCAGGACCCCTAAATATGCATGGGGTCCAGGTTAGTTGCAGCAATTGGGTTCAGGTTTGACCCCTTAATATCTTATTTGTATATCGGCAGTTATTCTCAAGACATTCCCCCATAATGCATTGCTTGATTTTAGTGTAGATGTTGAATTAATTCCTTCCGGCCACTGGAGTGCAAACTAAAAAAAAAAAAAGACATACGGTAACATTTCTTGTTGCAGTAGCTCTTTCCATCCACTAGGAGCAAAACATTAAACATAACATTTCTCCTTTGAATAATGGCAGTTTATTTTCAAGACATTCCCCCATAATGCATTGCTTCCTAAGTCTTTGTGGCCACTTGAGGGAAAACACCAAAAAAACATAACTATTAAGCTGTAGTCCTCTTGTGGACAAGTTGCATGTAGTCATACAAAGACGTTTTATCATCAATTTCCAGATCGTTGGTTGAAATATCAGCACTTTCAGAAAATAAAAGACAACTCACATATTTCACTTTGGCTTAAGAATTGATATCGATTGATTTCAAAATGTAATTTTTTTTACTGTTGTGACAATAATTTGACTGACCCCATTGAAAAGTGACTTGTACATGATGTTAAATACTTAGTTAGTTAGCTCCTCCCATTCCTTCTGGAACATTGGGCGACGAGCCCCCACCATTTGCTCCTCACCAGAAAGGCTTCTTCTCGTCGTTTCTGTAACATGCTTTTTTTTACGGGGTGAGGTTAACCCCACGCCCAACCCCCAACCTGGAGGACCGGACCGGGTGCTGACTTTCTCGTGTCACAAAGGCATTATTATTATTATTATTATTATTATTACTGTTACCATTATATAATAATAATAATAATAATAATAATAATGATAATATTAACAATGATAATAATAGTAATAATAGTAATAATGATCATTCCTTATCACATATACACCAAAGTAGCATAATTAATTAAAACATTTATTTAAAATCAGTAACACTATGGTAAAAAAAAAAAGATTAACAAAATATTTTTTAAAAATCAAAATAAAACAACACTCTTAAAAGGTAAAAAAGAGATCAATTTAATTTTACTCACCATACATACCCGAGCGGTTAGGGTTAGGGTTACAAATTGAACGATTATTCTGCATCACAGAATTATGGCCCATTTTACCCTTTTTTCTTTGTATTTGAGGTTTTTTTTAGGGTTTTTTTTACGGCCGGGTTTACAGGGATGATTTATCAAAATGTGATTATTCCCGCGCGGATTGTCCCTAGACCTCGTCTCAAGCTGTTGTAATGACATTTACAATGATACAGAATAATTTGACGAGCGAGAATATAGTGTTTTATTTCATCCCTCGTCTTTAATCAATTCTCAATCAGGGAGGAATCCTGATCAACAGGAGCGTGTTCGCTGCCTCGCTATCGGGCTTTTCCGCAAATTCATTTCTCTGTGGATCAGCACTGGATCACTGCCTAAGCTCCACATCTGGATGAAACAACTCTGCCTTCCCACCACGTGAGACACAGTTCTGTTCTTTCTGTTCCCTTGGGACGGAGGGAGAGAGAGAAACGCAATCACTTTCTTTCTTCACCTTGATAATAATAAGTTCATTCCCCAAACTGAGACTTGGAGTCTGGTCACCACATTGATTTCTATTTGATTTTAGTTTTTCCTTCGCTTCACAGGTTTTCCTCGACTCAAACAAAGATTGTCTTTTCTTTTTCCACCCACTTGACTCCAGGCGCCTGCGTTCCTCGGTGTGATAACTCGAAATAACAAAAGGACTCGACGATGGGGGAAAAAAAGTCTAAAATGGCCGAATCACTTATCCGAGAGCAGTCGACTGATGAGTTTTCCAAAACTCTAAAAAAGGCCGTGTGTTTTTGAACTGGCCATCTGGCTTCCACCAACCGCTGTAGAATGAGAAAAGATAAGATAAGGCTTCATGAATGCCACGAAAAATAACCGGACTTGGGAAAGATACAGGTTCAGAAAAATAAAACTCCACTCCGGGATTTTGAATCACCATGTGGATTTGCCCAACACTCCCCAGTCGGATGCTAATCAGCATTAGTTACCACATCGTTGACACAAAATCCAGGAGTGGATTTTTAATTTTGTGAACCCAGACTTTCCACCTTTCCAATTTTAAGTGGAATCCTTGGACTGGGATCTGCGGATGGACCCCTGATATAATATAGTTGCAGGCAGCGTTACACGGGGTCCAGTTTACTTATGTTAGGTATGTATTACAGGTTTCAGAGCTTCAGTAATCCAGGGTTTCCAAATCTTCACTGTGTGATTATATGCGGGAGCGTTTGAAAGCGAGGGACTCTCTCCGACCGTGTCGGACCAGACGTCGCTGAAAATGGCGGATTCCTTCTTTAATCGCTCTGCTCTTGGCGATGGGAGCCGCGGCGGGAGGAGTGTGAGTTCCACTTCCAGTTGGTGTTTGATGGAGATCCGCCGTGTCAGGTCCGGGGGCCTCATCCTTGCTGAGCGCTGCCCCGTCCGAGAGCGGAGGAGGCACCGGTGCTCCTGCCGTACGATTGGCTGCTCTTGTCACATGGTTGTTTCTCTGCTCCGTTCGATTGGCTGTTGCCGTCACATGGTTGTTTCTCTGTTGTACAAGTGGCTGTTCGTGTCACATGGCTGTTTCTCTGCTCCATACGATTGGCTGTTCATGTCACATGGTTGTTTCTCTGCTGTACGATTGGCTGTTTGTGTCACATGGCTGTCTCTCTGTGTACGATTGGCTGTTCATGTCAAGTGGTTGTTTCTCTGTTGTACAATTGGCTGTTTGTGTCACATGGTTGGTTCTCTGCTGTACGATTGACTATTGTGTCACATGGTTTGTTCTCTGCTCTGTACTATTGGCTATTCGTGTCACATGGTTGTTTCTCTGCTGAAAGATTGGCTGTTAATGTCAAATGGTTGGTTTTCTGCTCTGGATGATTGGCTGTTCGTGTCACATGGTTGCTTCTATGCTCTGTACGATTCGCTGTTCATGTCACATGGTTGTTGCTCAGCTCTGTATGACTAGCTGGTCGCATCACACAACTGTTTCTCTGCTGCACGATTGGCTGTTTGTGTCACATGGTTGCTTCTCTGCTGTACGAATGGCTGTTGGTGTCACATGGTTGTGTCTAGATGCGAATGAGTTCTGAGAGACAAAGCTTCGACTTATATACCATATGGTGATGGTGTCACAAAGCGCCCATTCCTCAAATAATACTGCCCGCTGGACCGCTAAAAAAAAAAAGAATAATAATAAAATAAAATAAAATAAAATAAAATAATAATAATACTAATACTAATAATAATAATAATAATAATCCTTTCCTTTCGGCTGCTCCCGTTAGGGGTCACCACAGTGGATCATCTGCCTCCAACACCTTGTGTTCTGCGCATCTTCCTCCCTGACACCACCCGCAGCTCCACCCTCAGCCTCCTCCTCCCAATGTAACTCTCATCTCTCCGCCACACGTGTCCAAACCATCTCAATCTGGCCTCTCTCACTTTTCCACCAAACTGTCCAACCTGAGCTGTCCCTCTAATGTTCTCATTCTTAATCCTGTCCATCCTTGTCCCTCCCAATGAAAACCTCCACATCCTCAACTCTGCCACCTCCACTTCATCCCCCATCCGCTGTGCCTCCCATTCAGGCACATGTATTGTGTCTTACTCCTGCTGACTTTCATTCCTCTTCTCTCTAATGCTGCCTCCACTTCTCCAGGCTCTCCTCCACCTGCTTCCTACTCTCGCTACTGATCACAATGTCATCCGTGAACATCATAGTCCACAGAGACTCCTGCCTGATTTCATCTGTTAATCTGTCCATTACCACTGCAAAGAAGAAAGGGTTCAGAGCTGATCCTTGATGCAATCCCACCTCCACTTTGAATGCCTTGGTCACGCCTACTGCACACCTTACTACTGTCTGACTGCCCTCATACATATCCTGTACCACTCATACCTACTTCTCTGCCACCCCCGACTTCCTCATGCAATACCACACTTCCTCTCTTGGCACCCTATCATACGCTTTCTCTAAATCCACAAAGATGCAGTGCAACTCCCTCTGACCTTCCCTGTACTTTTCCATCAGCATTCTTCAAGCAAACATGTCGTGAGGGATGGTAGCTCAGGCGGTAGAGCTGGTGGTCTAGTGATCTAAAGGTTGCTGGTTGGATCCCAGGCTCCTCCTGCTAGCATGCTGTAGTGTCCTTGAGCAAGACACTTAACCCCTAATTGCTCCTGATGGCTGCGTCCGTCGGTGATTGAACAATAGTAAGTCGCTTTGGATAAAAGCGTCTGCTAAATGTAATGTAATGTCATCTGTAGTACTCTTTCCTGGCATGAAACCATACTACTGATCCCCACCTCTCCTTAACCTAGCCTCCACTACCCTTTCCCATAGCTTCATGCTGTGGCTCATCAACTTTATTCCCCTGTAGTTACTATAGCTCTGTACGTCTCCCTTATTCTTGAATATGGGTACCAGTAATAATAATAACAACAACAACAATATTATTATTATTATAATTATTATTATTGATAATAATAATAATAATAATAATAATGATAATAATAATAATAAAAGAATGGTTGCCAGTATGGCATCCACCCATCCATCCATTAATTTATCCACCTATCCATCAATCTATCTATCTATCTATCTATCTATCTATCCATCAATCTATCTATCTATCTATCTATCTATCTATCTATCTATCTATCTATCTATCTATCAACCCATCCATCTACCACTCCATCCATCCATCTATCGTTGTTCTATCCATCCATCATCTATCTATCAACCCATCCATCTACCACTCCATCCATCCATTTATCACTCTATCATTGTTCTATCCATCCATCCATCCATCTATCAGCTATCTAAAGAACACCAAAGCAAAGTGAGCATTAAAACTATATTAAACAAAATGTCAGTTTTGACAGTGAACATGTTTTTTTGCCCTCCTTCCCTTTCCGTAAAAGCTTTGATAAACAAATGTTTTCTATTTATACACCAGCAAATGTTTTCAAAAGAAGAACCATTCTTATCCTGTTTCTTTTCCCCTCTCCTCTCCCTCTTACTTCTCTTCCTTCTCCTCCTCCTCCTCCTCTGAGCAGCAGCATTGCTCTGTCTCCACAGAAATGTGGTGATTCTAAGAACGTGGCCTGCTCATGCCAAGACGATAACACTTGATATTCTAATACCACTCTCACAATAATTTGCCCCTTTCATGTGTCGGGAGCCATTGTGGCGGCCGCTGATGACTGACACTGACGGAAGGGGAGGAAGACGCTCTACCCCCGAATAAGAAACACCACCAACAACAACAACAGCAGCAGCAGCAGCAGCATCAGCAGCAATGTCAGCAGGAATACACAAAATATTAGATGAGGTATGAATAATTTCATCCTAAACCCACATTAAGTCCCTCCATCCATCCATCCATCCATCCATTCATCCATCCATCCATCCATTCAACCATCCATCCATCCGTCCATCCATCCATCCGTCCATCCATCCATTTATCCATCCATCCATCCATCCATCCATCCATTCATCTCTCCATCCATCCACACAGTGAGTGGGGTTAGTAATTTAGATGCAATTCTCTCTTTCATTGCATCAAAAATAGATAGTCTATAAATGTGTTGATATGTAAATATGATGATATGATGTGTATATGTGGGTAATTCCCCCCTGGGGATGAATAAACTCTGTATCTCCATACATCCGTCCATCAGGGGTGTAATGATAGAATTTTTTATACAAGACTCATGGTTAAAACCAAATACTTTGTTCTCTATAGCGTGGACAAGAAAAAATACAAATATAGTATCAAGTAGATATATAAAGTATAGTTTTGAGCATTGTAATGGCTAGGGCCTCTTTTTATGAAGTGAATAACGAGTCTTTTGATACACTGGCAATATGGAACTTATGACCAGTAGGGGGAGCAAAAGTCCATCATGGCCTGATCAAAACAAACACATAGCACCAACGACAAGTGCGACCTGAATGCTTTCTCAACTGTCCATGAATGCTCTTCATCTCGGCGGTGAATTTTACACCTAGGCCTTCAGTGGCGTCTTACCTAAATCAATCCACCTCTTAATAGCATCATTATGACACCATGCTTACAGACACCATCAATATTATACAGAAACGCAGTGAAACAGGACGTTGCATCACAGACAGGTATTTTATATAGCAAGAATGAATGCCATTATTAAAACAAGAAACCTAATTAACACAATTCAACAGGTTTCCTTTCACTGCACTCAGTGCGGCGCCACATGCATATATAGCAGAAGCATCAATATTAACCTAATATGATGACAAAATCACAAAAATAAAGAAAATGTAAAATAAAATGAATTACACTCACCATTTTATTATTTGTACACAAAAACCATCCTCCTTTCTTTCCTCAAGAAGAGGTCAATGACTCTGTTGAACAGGTTATCTGTGTTTCAACTCCAACAATAAGCCCTTTTCAATCGCCATGGAGGCTAATGCTGAAAGTCAAGTCTGTCCAGTCATATTTCTGGCAAAACTTTCAATTCTCTTTAGGGCGGAGAATGTCTGGTTGACAGACGCAGTTGACACAGGGATAGTCACCGCCAAACATGCCAATGTGTACAGCTGCCCCGTGCTCCACCTCAGATTTTTCTGCTGAAGGAAATGAAGGAGATCAGCGGGACCTTTCCCTTCAAAATCACTCATGGCATACATTACAGTCAGTTCTGTTTTCAGCTGGGACAGGTCGAAAAGTGTTCCGTGACTCTGCGTTTAGCTGGCGAAGGCTGTATGCGGGAATATTTTTCCGGTATGTCTGAAACTTCTGGGGGTCTAGGAGGGATAGAAACATTAATTTTCCATGGTCTTGAAATCGATTCCGTATCTGGCAAAGAATGGCCAGAATATTGTTGTGAAGTTGTTGGGAGTGTGCGGGACAGTGCCCGTCCAATCAAAGGATGGGAGAATGCCAACGTTATTGAATGCCTGCTAGATTCAAGAGGTTTATTCGTCACATACATATACATACTTTCATACATATATGCAGTGAAATGTCAGTGGCTCTGGTGTCGCCACCTCGAAATCTGATTGGTTAAAGGAAGCTTCGTTGCCATTGATTTTAAGTTACAAGTACCCGCACTGTTGATTCTGAAGTCCTCAAGGCAGATTTCTTTGATATGGCAACACATGATGGATGAAATATGATTAGATCAAAGCTCTAACATAAACATACACCACTGGAAGCAGCGCAAACAAGAGAAAAGCTTTGAAATGAAGATAATAAACATTTGGGAATAATTAAATGAAGAAAATTGATGTTTGGGAATAATTTAACACATATTCATGAAAATAAATATATTAAAATGCAAGTCAGTGATTCTGATAGTTTTTAGGCCTGCAGAGAAGGCTTTGTTGGCCTGACAGCCCACCACTGCTATATAAACTATATACTATATATATTATAAACACTATTCACTCTATACACTAAATACTATTTACACTATATATACACTATATACTATTTACACTATATATACACAATATACAGTATACTATATACACTATATATACTGTATACACTATATATATATAGTATATATACTGTATACACTATATATATATAGTATATATACTGTATACACTATATATAATAATACATTTTATATACGATATACACTATATGTAATATATACACTATATATACACTATATGTGACCCCCGCAGCAAATACTGCATTGTTGCGCATTTCTAAAATGGCCAGGAGCAGCCAAATCAGTTGAAAAAAAAATTTTAGAAGGAAAAAAGAAAAGAGATTTTTCCAGATTCATGTTCCTTTGTGGGGTTTTTTATGTCCCAACGTATTTTCAAAACCAAGTTTGATTCATAACTAGTAAATAAATGTTAAATTGTTGAAATAAATATTCCCGGTAGATTACATGGGGAAACACAGTTCACTTACCGAGACGCAGAACAGCGCTGAACAACACCAAACGATCGTTTCCTTTAAAGCGAGAGTCCAGGTGAAGATCATTCCTCCATATTCCACATTGTGAAGTCACAATGTGAAACCCTTTAGATAGAGTTCAACCATTAAACGGTAGTACTTTTACACACACACGGAGACATCTTTGTGGAGGGGGCATGTACCAACGTATACCAACAAAGAAGTCACGCTGACATCACTTCCGTAAACAAGACAAGGCTTCTTCGGTTTCACTTGTCTGTGAAAACTTTAATCTCCATATTGTTTTGGATTAGGAGAAGCGGGTGGAGGAAGATTGAAATCATATCGTGGACCTTAATCTGACCAGTGCGATAGATCCAAGTTAGTGTAAGCAGCGCGTACTGGACTTCATTTTGAGCAATGACAGTGATGCTGAATCTGATACCGGCGTTATTCCGGACTTGGAGAACATTTTAAACAGCGGATTTCAACCTGAATGTGACGATGAAACTGAATATTTTCAAGAACGACCGGAGGAGACCGACAATACACCCGTTGTTGTTACAACGGAAGAAGTTGTGGCGTGATGAAGTCCGTTGAGGTTGGTGATGCAGATCATGAACAAGTAGAAATGCACAAGATTCTCAAGTTAACCTGCAAATGCAGCCAGGGGCAACAACAAAATGAAGAGAGGCTCAAACAGGCTCTCAGGGTGTAGCTGGGGTAGGTTTGGTGTTAGCCCACATAATAACTCCAACAACTTTGAAGATATTTGGCATATGCCCATTTATATATTTAATGACACACCAAGTATATATACAGAGACTCATTTTATTGATACACTCTATGTTTTGTTGTGTTTTCCACACTTTCAAACTCCTAAATAATTCCACTTTTAGAAAACATGTATATTCTTACTGATAAATAAAAGCCTTTTTAAAACCAAAAGATGTTGTGTGTCGATGATGCTGTTCAACATTCCCTCAAAACACAAGAACAATGCAGAAATTGCCCCATTCAGCAGGGTGTCAAGTCCACATTCAGCAGGGTGTCAAGTGGCCATGTGACAAGTAGCCGTGTGGCTTTGTTGGTCCTCCAAACCATTTGCATTTTGGGAGCAGGCTGAATGAAGCTGGTGCGGGGAAAACTTTGAAGGTGATTATCTCAGAAACATAGTTTGCCAAACCCTGGTCATTAACAAGTCATAGCTTTAAAAATATTTGCTTGATTGGCACAAGTGACACCTTGTTTTGAAGCTCCGATTCTCCACTTTCAAATTATGTGAAAAACCACATCAAAAACCACCAAATTATCCTAAAATATGCAGTGGGTCACATATACACTGTATACATGTCATCTCATCTCCGTTCTCAGTCTCGTTCCAGCAGTCTGTCAGTATTCACTACACTATATACAGTATACTATATACATGATATACTGTACACTGTATACACTATATACACTATATGCATCATTTATACTTTATACACTATATATACTTTATACACTATATGCACTATATACATCTCATCTCACCACCGTTCTCAGTCTCGTTCCCGTCAGTATTCACTACACTAGTGTTCATTCCCGAGGAGAATGTCAGCAGGACAGACTCCTCTGGGTCCAGTGCCCCCTGAACTTCCACTCCCCCTGTCCCCAGTCCCCCCTGAACCCCCAGTCCTCCCTGAACCCCCAGCCCCCACTGACCCCTAGTACCCCTAAAGCCCCAGCCCCCACTAAACCCCATATACTTCCCCTTAACCCCCAGCCCCCCCTGACTATACAACAAACTCTGTTGGTTGAGCATGTTGTGTATTTAGTGTTTTCCTCTTAACGTATGCATATGTATGTGATAAATAATCTCTTGAATTGAACCTATTTCCTCTGTAATGCAGAATGTTGCAAAGTGAAATTGTCGCTGTTTTTTCACTTTGTCTATGTTTGATCTTCTTCTATTTCTACATTTTTATAAGTCATTTTTTTCTGGGAAAAGATGGCCCACCCAATTTTGTATGGGCCCACCCAAAACACAATTTCTGCCTACGCCACTGCCTTGAATGCTTCACCTCCCTCAAAGCTCTTCCTTTTAGAAAACCTCGTCAAGTGATGAATAAAGGGATTCTTTGACCTTAGATTCTCTGGAGTGCTTGCATGCAAAGGATTCAGTGTTTCTGGCAGTTGAAAGGAAGAAAATGGACTCTGCTATTTTCCTACTTTGTGTTCCATCAAATTTTACAAACATACCCTAAATTAAGATGGAAATGTGCAGCTTTCTACCTAATTTAGCACCCGTTTGCATTAATGGTTTGTGAATATCGAACATTTCAGTCTATTGGAGGACCACGCCCGTCGTGTCTGGATAAAGACCAAATCGCCCCAGTCGTCCAAGACCTCCACTGACTTCCTGTTAAACACAGGATGACCTTCAAAAACCTTCAAAAAACCTCCTCACCACCTACAAGGACCTTCACAACCTGCCCCATCCCCCAGCGTCCCCTTACCTCCCAGACATCCTCCTCCATCCTACCCCCTGCCAGGACCCATGCTGACCTCCTGGTGCTGCCCAGGACCAGGACCGGGACCAGGACCAAGCAGAGGAGACCCTGGGGTGAGGAGGCCTTTCCAGCTTCCACCCCCTCTCTGTGGAATGCCCTTCTTCATCACATCACAGAAGACCCCCCACCCACCCACCCTGTCATCCTTCAAAATCCGACTGTTCTTCAAGACTCTCCTTCATTCCTTCCTTCCTTCGCAAACCTTCTTTACCCCCACTGGTCATTTGTTTTTAATGTCCATTCAAGATTTTTCTTAAATGTTTAAGACAGTCTTACAAGTGTAAAGTATTATCACAATTTTTTGTCATCTTTCAAGCATTTTCTTAAATTATTAAGAGTATATAAAATGCAATATTGTTATTTAGCTTGATTGTTATTATAATTAGTAGTAGTAATAATAGTAGAATTATATTCATGATTGTTTTTAAGTATGTTTATTGTTGTGTTGTGTTATTATTCTAAATATTGTTTTTTTATTATTAAGTCTATTGTTATTTTAATGTTTATTTTAATGATTATTATATATATTATTTTCATTGTTAGGGAGTCCATCCCTCCTCCAATTATTATTGTTCGGATTTTTTAACCTATTATTCTACTTGACACTTTTCGGGCTTGGAGTGTCTAGAACAGGACAACCTCTGGAGGTGTCGTTGGAACTGGGACGTCTCAGACATGTCGTGGTTCAAGTTTCATCCAAATCGATCCACATTCGGAGCAGGAACTAGTGAAAGAAACTGTGAAATTTGACCGGAAGTAGCAGAACGTTCGTGCATCCCCGACACGGCAATGTTCTAAAACTTGCGCTCGGGTGGCGCAGTGAAATGAGTTTGTGGAGTAAGGTGCTTTGTGACATCATCATCCAACTTGTTGTGGCCACAAACGCACAATTGCACCGTGCGAGTTGTGTAGTGTGGACTACATTGTTCAGTAGTTGTTAGAAACTGTGCTTGTATATGTGTGTGTGTGTGTGTGTGTGTTGTCTTACCTGCTTGACGTGCGCTGGGCGTTTCATTTGATATTTTATTATTTTACCCTTAATATAAATACATTCTGTTCCATCGAACTCGGTGCAGTGTCCTTATTTTGCCGCAGTGGATCCAGTCCTACACACAAACTGTAGAAGGGTAAAACAGTCCCAAACATATTCTGTGTTTGTATCTTTCCACAGAGACACCGTGAGGCAGGACTCTGTGGACTACAGGAAGTAGACAGACACCTTCTCATCTTTAGGATAAAGTCTTAACACACAACCAGTGTATCCTTGTATTAGCAATTCTGTGTGTCACCACGACTCAGAAAACACCGCGTCATCACGTCAGCTGATGCTGCATTCATAGGAAACTCTGAAAATTGCAACTCATCTTAGACGTAATGCTGATGTAAAGACGAGCGATGTGCGGGTGCTGCGAGCGAGTGATGCTGCGTTCCGGGGGAACTCCAAAAATTTGTAATTGGTGTCGATAATGGACCCTGTGTATTGCTGCCTGCAGCTATATTTATTATGGGTCCAGCCTTGTGGGCTGCATCTCCTACTGTTATTGCATGTACTTGACCGACATGCCACTGTTCGTAAACAAACTGAACGAGATGTGATACTTCAAGATGCCTTATGACATCATCATATTATTTGCTATAAATGTGCAGCTTCTGATTCAGAACTTACATTTGTACCGTGTCCAGTGTGCCGTGTAGACTCGCTCTCAAGTGGCTCGAGATCACAAACGAGGTTTGTGTGTTTTATGTACCTTCTCACCTGGTAGATGTCTGTGGACCTGTTTGATTGATATTTTATCTCTTTGGTCCCCATTACTTTGCTGGATGGGTTCATGAAAAATAGGTGCTGCTCCACATTAAACCTAAATACAAACAGAGTGAAGTAGTCTCAGTCACAGTGCGGGGGGGGGGGGGGGGGTGTCCTCCCATTACACACGGCTCCACACGGGGCTTTTTTTGTTTCATTTAATTAGAAAACTGAGTAAAATAAATAAATGTACAATAAAAACACTGTTTTAATTTGCTTTCTTTGGAAAGGCTCTGTTCTGAGCTGCGGACCACGCCCTCCTCTGCGGAGCGCGATGCTCATCGTGATGGTAGGGTCCACTTCAGGGGTGTGTGAAATCATATGACAACATTCTTCCAGGCAGGAATATGGGAAATGTATTGTAATGTTTACAATGACAGGAAAGAAGGATGTATATGTGGTTTGGTCCCCCTGAACTGTTGTCTTTTAGGGGGGTTCAAGTTTTAATTAGGGGGGTCAGACCCCTTCCAACCCCCCCCCCCCCCCCACCCACGCACTTGGAACCGTGGTCCGAGATCCAGGACGGGTTTTTCTAACGCTACAAATTCCTGGAACCGACGTGGATGCGGATCGGTGGCCGGAGCCCGACGTACAACAGAGACTACAGCGGTAATTGGTGGCGGGCTGAAAATAGAGAAGAGATAGCAGGAAATAAAACCACCGTGGCGGGAAGTAATTACCAGAACTACTACAGCGTCGTCCAAATTGGTCCCATGTAGTGCGGCGCCAAAGCAATCTCACCATACAGCGTTCAAATCATCCACAACGCTGGGGTAGAAATATAGGACCTGGAAATGTATGCATGCACGGTAAGGAGGTGAGTTGGTGTCCTGGGGGGTGGAGCAGTTTAACCATCTCCAATTTGCCGTGGGAGAAGCTTTCGATTTCTTAATACGCCGCCCCCACGCGAGGCCACTCGACGCTACACGTCACTCCGTGTCCCTGAACCCTCGTTATTCTTTGGCCGTCATTTTCCTGACACGGCTGGCGGCGCCGCTCCCCGGATGAACCACGCCACGGATTCATTACGGCCGCAGAGATGGGCGACTGTAGCGGCCAGGAAGTGGAACTGGGTCCAGATCCAGGACTTTGGAAGAACTGGCCACAACTATAGACCTGCAAAAAAAATAATGGTCAAGTTCAACGAAGATAGATAGATAGATAGATAGATAGATAGATAGATAGATAGATAGATAGATAGATAGATAGATAGATAGATAGATAGATAGATAGATAGACAGACAGACAGACAGACAGACAGATAGACAGACAGACAGATAGATAGGTGGATGGGTACATGGATGGATGGTTAGATAGAATGACAGATGGAACAATATACAGTATAGAGTAGAAAGAACGAAAGATAGAATGATAGAACAATAACAATAGATAGAACCATAGATAGAATGATACATAGAACGATAGAATATATAGCACGATATATGGAACGATATATAGAACAATAAAAAGATAGAACGATACATATACGATACATACATTTTCAGTACATAAACATAAACACAAACGAGAAGACTGGTAAATTCACCATTTACAATGAACATGGAAAGTTCAAAATTAACCAATTAAATTGACCCAAAAAACAAACTGTGGGAGTCTGTCCACAGTTAGGCGTATAGGGAGGGAGACGGAGTCTCTCTGGCACTGGTTTGCCGGCACAGTGAGAGTTTTTATTATAACTATAAACAGAAAGGCTCGCTGGCCAAAAGGATAAATAATAAACAGCGACAGCAATCAATCTAGGCGCAGGGCGCTGCAACTCCCCCCTGCGGGAGCGGGAGAGAAAGTCCATCTTCTCCGCCGGCCTAAGGACCACCCGGAAGTTAACGGGCTGGAGAACCAGGTACCACCAGGTGAGCAGAGCATTTGTGCCCTTCACACTCCTTCTCCACTATGCTGTACCTCAACTCCTGCTCTGAAAGTTGGGTACAAACCTCCTTTAGTAGCTAGCCAGCCCCAAGAACTGCTTCTGCCTCTGGGTCAAGGGAATCTGCCAGTAGCCCTTTGTTAAATCCAGTGTCATGAAAAAACGAGCCATGCCTAACCGTTCAAGAAGTTAATCCACCTGGGTCATCAGGTAGATGTCGAACTTTGACACCCCGTTCACCTTTCAGTAGTCTACGCAGAACCGGACCAACCCATTGGTCTTACCCACCAGCACGATGGGGCTAGACCAGTCACTCCTGGACTCCTCTATCACCCCTTTATCCAGCATGGATTCTTATTCCGCCTGCACAATCTTGCATTCATGTTCGGACAGGCGATACAGCCAAGAGCGCACCTTCACCCCCGGGGTCGTCTCCACATGGTGATTTATGAGGGAGGTGAGGTCTGGGAGGGAGGAGAAAAATTCAGAGAAGCGACAATGAAGTGCGACCACATCCGCCCTCTGGGACGGAGAGAGATGGTCACTTAACATGGCCGCGGTATAATCGGCCACTTTTGGAACCTTCGGTCCCAACTCATCCCGCTCAGTGACCTGCGTGGCCAGAGCCACGGACGCCCTCCATTCCTTTAAAAGGTTCAGGTGGAAAATCTGTGTTGCCCCCTGCCTGTCAGCCCGTTCAACCTCATAATCGACCTCCAACCTGACGTGTGACCACAAAAGGCCCTTGACACTTTGCAAGCAATTTAGGGATAAACGTAGGGAGCAACACTAACCTCTTGTGTCCCGATGCGAATTGTCTGAGCCGAGCCCCGCCCTGTCATATAAAGTGTGTATGAGGTGCTAATGTTCTTGAGCATGGAGCAAATTCTCCCGCGATAAAGGCCTTATCAGCGCATGTAACTTTGCTCTCAGGACCATAACAAACTGTCTCTTGTTCTTACTGGTGCTAGGACCTTCCTCCCAGATTTCTTTAATTAGGTCTAGTTTCGTGCCAAAGAGGAGTTCAAAGTGAAAAAATCGTGTGAAGGCCCGTGAACCTCCTGCACCACAAACAACGGGGGGTCCAACCACTTGTCCCATTTACGGCTATAGTCGTGAACAAACTTCCGAATTATGTTTTCTAGCGTTCCACCGGACTGTTGGTCTTTGGATGGTAAATGCGGGTTCAAATTTAGGAGATGCCTAGTAAATCGTTAAGTTCCCGAAGTGTACGTAATATAAATGTAGTGCTCTGGTCGGTCAGGATTTCCTTCAATGATCTTAAACTGCGCCATACCTTTGGCCATAATACTGTTCAATGGCAACGCCTCAGGGTACGGGGTTGCATAATCCACTAGGACTAATACAAAATGATAACCGCGGTCACTGCAGTCTAACGGCCCGATGAGGTCCATAGACCAAAGGTCTTTCGATCAGGACCTCGACTAGGGGCAGGGGCCTCAACGGACCTCTTGGCGTAGCCGGAGGGCTGACTAACTGGCACTGAGAACAAATGGCGCACCCTTTTCACACACCTGCCTAAATGCCCAGTTAATAGAAGCGGGCCGTTATCTGCCGTGTTTTCTCGTGACCGAGGTAACCGGCCATCTGGTTATGGTGAGATGCCTGGAAGAGTGTTTCCCGGCGGCACTTCGGGCCCAACAATTAGGTTATTTCTGAGTGTCACGGCTTACTTGATATAACCTGTACCTAATCACCGAAAAAATATGGGTGAGTGAGCACGGCGTCTGGGCCCATCAACTACCCCATCAAATGCCCCGTGTAGGGTATCGTCCCACAAAAGCTCCAGTGGAAAATAGTCCATAGGGAAGGTCAAGGAGACCGGGGAAGATCCGCCGTCCCCGTCACCGCGCGTCACGCAACACTCAAATCACCCTCCCAACGGTGAACACACTCCCTTAGACTCTCTCATCAATGCGGCACCACAGGACCCGACTTGGAGACATCCGCCTTCCCCTGGCTGGCAGGAGGGGGACCGCGCAGGAAAGAAGAGGGGTGTCCCCCGACACCCATGGGTACGGGGGAGCCCCAGGTGTTCTCCTCCGGGACATGCGGACCAGCTGGGGACCCCCGTGTGGTCCTGGGGTCGGACGCAGCGGCCCCCCAGAAATGCTCCTCCGGGGTATCTAGGTGGGCCCAGGACCTGGCGAATCCTTCGTGGGTCTTGGGGTCGGCCCTGTGTTTTAATGAGGTATGTGGATAGCATGTATGTGGATAAATGAGCGTATATGTGTATGAATGACAGTATATGTCATTCGGCGGCGCGACTGGTGTTCAACCAGCCAAAGAGGGCACATGTCACTCCGCTGCTCATCGAGCTCCACTGGTTACCTGTAGCCGCCCGCATCAAGTTCAAGTCTCTTATGCTGGCCTACAGAGTGATTGTTGGGAATGCTCCCGCCTACTTAAATGCTCTTGTAAGAGCACATGTTGCCCCCCGGATGCTGCGCTCGTCAAATGAGCGTCGCCTGGCTCTGCCGGCCATACAGCCACGGCAATCCAGGCTATTCTCATTTGTAGTTCCACGTTGGTGGAACGAGCTGCCAAAAATGACCAGAGCAGGGACCTCCCTCTCTATCTTTAAGAAGCACCTGAAGACCCAGCTCTTCAGTGAGTACCTCCAGTCCTAATCTACAATTACTTTGCACCACCTTGCAGTATTTATTGTTACACCAATGTTGTTGTTACACTAATCTCTGTCGCAATGTAGCTGAATGTTATTCTCCCTTGTAAGTCGCTTTGGATAAAAGCGTCTGCCAAATGACTAAATGTAAATGATATGTATTTTAAGCATATATGAGTATAAACAAGCATATACGTATGTGTATAAATGACCATATGTGTATAAATGAGTGTATAAATTTGCTTATATGTTTCAATGAGCGTAAGTATTAAAATGAGGGTAAGTGTATGAATGAGCGCATATGTGTTTTAATGAGCGTGTATGTGTTTTAATTAGTGTATGTTTATAATTGAGCTTATATGTGTTTAAATGAGCGTATATATGTATAAATGAGCATATATTGTATTAATGAGCGTATATGTGTTTTAATGAGTGTATATGTGTATAAATTAGCTTATAAATTGACATTCGTATCACTTTAACTCCACCAAAGAGATGTTGTTAGGGGAAAGTATGCAAATGGTGTTTTTCTCTTTTTTTTTTGCTTGGGAAATAAGAGTGCACACACACACACACACACACACACACACACACACACACACACACACACACACCATCCTTCCTTCCTGACGACTTGTTCTACATTAGCGGCCATGGGGGAGATAAGCACTTCTTTAAAGTATGTGTGTGTGTGTGTGTGTGTGTGGGTACCCGCTGTGTCTCCGTGTACCTGAAGTCAAGAAATACATTTCCTTTTTTTAGATTAGGGCGCTCAAATGTTCCACTGACACCTTACATGACATACCAGATCAAAAAATAAGAATAAAAAAATAAAAATGAAATAAAAACCCTACAGTGGCCCCAGCTCCCTGGAAGGAAAGAAACAGGATTTTATATATATATATATATATATTTTATATATATATATATATATATATATAAAAAATTTAATAAAAAAGCTTGGATCCTAATCCTATGATTTGTGTGAAGGTGACATTGCTGCAAACTGTGCGTCTGCTGCGTCTGGGTGGTGGAATAAAGGCCTGAACGCTAAAAGGAGAAGGAAATAGAACAAAAAACAACAAAGAAATAAAACAGGATTTTCATTATTTAAAAGGAAAGGAATGGACGGCGTCAGAGGGCAGGGCCGAGCGCTGTCTCGCCGCAGGGCTACTCTAACGCTCATCAAATATAAACAAGCAGTTTGGATATTTTATAGAGCGCTAAAACACCCTAATCTGCCTACTCACGAGGTATTGAATGACATCAGTTTATTATTAGTTTGTTATTAGGATTATTCATATTTTAATGATTCAATTATTTAATCTTAAGTGTTGAACATCTTCTCTCATTTCATTTTTATTTTTTTATCTGTAACGGTAACTTCTTCTGTTAACGTGTTTCTGAAATGTCAATCAAGCTATAATTATTATTATTATTATAATAATAATAATAATAATAATAATAATAATAATAAGTAGTAGTAGTAGTAGTAGTAGTAGTAGAAGGAGTAGTAATAGTAGTAGTATTCAAGATTCAAGATTCAAGATTCAAGATTTTTATTTGTCACATACATATACATACTTCCATACATATATGCAGTGAAATGTAATGCAACGCACCCGGTGATAGCACACAATATGTCCTAGGAAAAAACCGGAGCGCCGGCGCAGGCGACCGCTAGGGGCGGCGCCACTATCGCCAGTATTAATAATAAAATAATATAAAATAATATGATAAATTAAATATTGTTATTATGGACATTGTGGACAACAATGATGTGGACGACAATGGTAATAATGATTATTATATAAATGTAAATCCATCAATGAATGATTACGTTCATGAATTGTAAATTTATTTGTCTTTAATGGTAATTTCCTGTGTTTCTTATCTATTGTGTCAAATGTCAAAGAATCAATGAATCCATATTATTATTATTATTGCTATTAACCCTATTGTTATTGTTTGGGAAAAGATTCTATGAATTTTGAAGCCTAAAACTATCTGGAACACCAACTTCAGCTTCAACACACGAATACAGTTCACGTTTTGTTTTATCAGCGGTGTCACCTTGTAGTTTGATCCAAATCGATCACATACTGAGCCAACATTAGCCAAAAACCAAACAAATTTTGAGTGATTTTAACACAGATGAGCCCGTACATCTGACGCCCAAATGTGTCCGACCCTGCTGAAACGATCTGGAACAGATACTTAGGCATAAGCTACAAAATGAGTTGAGGTGTCGTTTAAACAGGTATGTCACAAGGATCTTGTGGCTTAAATTTCATCCAAATCGATCCACATACGGAGCAGATATCAGTGAAAAACCAAACAACTTTGACCTGAAATATTCAGTTGCTCTTGGTAAACTGACACATCACACCTCTGGTGCTAAAATGAAGGAGATTTACAGTAAGTTGCTTTATGATGTCATCATATTATTTACTATAAATGATAGTAAGACGGTTTATGACATCATCATTTATTCACTATAAATTATATTTACAGTGAGACGATATATGATGTCATCATATTATATTCTCTAAATTATATTTACATTAAGACGCTTTATGACATCATCATATTATTTTCTCTAAATTATATTTACATTAAGACGCTTTATGACATCATGATATTTACTATAAATGTATAGGTTCTGGTTGAGAATGTCCAGTTGGATCGTGTCCAGTGTGCGGTGTGGACTCAGTCACTCTGTAGTGTTTAGAGTCTGCAGACCTGGGCATTTTACAGCCCGCAGGCCAAATCGGCCCTTTGAGCGTCCCTGTCCAGCCCGCGTGAGGTCCATCGTAAATAAGAACATCAACGAAAAAGTATTTATGCTGTGCACGCAATACAACTGTGTTGCTTTTATTTTAAAAAGCAACGCACTTTTTTTATATGTACCTAAGGTACCGGATACAGAATGGCGCGTTTTCAACAAGACGTGGACTGCTTAATATTTATTTACAGAAGTCAAAGGTAAAGCAGTGTGCTCAGCTTGTAGTACACAGGTCGCTGTGTTCGAGGATTACAATTTGAATCAACACTACGTGACCACACACGAGGAGAAATACAATAACTTGTCTAATCAAGAACAAGGGAGCGCGACGCTTTGCTGGCTAAGCTGCAAAACCAACAAGTACTTATTACTCAACTTTGCACGTCCAGATGCAGCTGTCAAGACAACTTGTGTCATATCCACAAAATCGCTAGAAAAAGTAAAACGTTTTCTGACGGAGAGTTCATGAAGGAGTGTTTGTTGGACTCTGCAGCACTAACATGCCGGAGAAAAAGGGAGCGTTTGAGAACGTGCCCCTCTCCCGACCAAACCTGGAGCTTCAGCTGAAGAACAGAGCGCTCGACTTGGACTATTTCTCCCTGGATGTGGATGAGAGCTGCGACGTACGTGACGCCGCCCAGCTGCTCATCTTCTTACCTGGGAGAACTACAGAGTTTAAAATGACGGAGGAGCTGGCGGCCATGCGGTCAATGGAAGAGACAACGACCGGGAGTGATTTGTTGACGGAAGTAAACGCACGTTTGGACAAGTTGGGACTAAAACGGGACAAGCCGGCAGGTGCGACAACGGATGGTTGTCCAAATCTGACGGGGAAACACGTTGGACTTTTGAAGAGAATGCAGGATAAAGTGACAGAACCCTGAGCAGATGTTGACATGTTTGCATTTTATTATACATCAGGAAGTGTTGTGTAGGTCAGTGTTAAAAATGAACCATGTAGTTGATGTTGTAACTAAAGTAGTTAACTTCATCAGGGCAAGAGCATTGAATCACAGTTTGTTGCTCTTTTGGAGGAAAGTGAGAGTGAACACGGTGACATGAGCTACCACACGGCTACCAGGCGGCTCAGCCGGGGCAACGTGCTCAATGGTCTCTGGGACCTGAGAGAAGAGATTCACCAGTTGTGTGTAAAGAAAGGAAACGCCTTCCCACAGCTTCCAGACGCAGACCTGGGTTTGGATGTAGATGTGACTGCACTAACGAACTAACTAAATGTGGAACTGCGGAGGACAACATTCTCACCCACTTGCCAACACTGAAGGAAGCCACACCATCAGCTGATCACCCCCACAGGGACTCATCCATGTTAGAAGCACTGCACGCTGAGTTTTCAAGGCCCTTTCAAGACTTTAAAACAGTTGAGAGTGAAACGCACATGGTTTCTTCTCCCTTCAGCTGCAGCGTGGATCCTGCACCCAGTGATGTTCAGATGGAACTCAATGACCTGCAGTCTGACACATTTCTGGCAGAGCACTTCAGATCAGTCTCACTGCTTGGTTTTGACTCTTCCCTCAAAGAGGAGAACTTTCCACTCATGAGGAGGCATGCTCAGAAGATTCTAGTCCTCTTTGGATCGACCGACGTACGTGAACAGACATTCTCAGTGATGAAGTTCAACAAATCCAGATACAGATCCTCTATGAGTGATGTCACCTCTCAGCTGTCCTTCCCACGTCCACCTCACACATCCACACAGATTCAAGAAGAATCTTTAATTGTCACGCAACACACCACACTACAACACATGCGCACACACACATGCTTTTTTGGGTGGTGCTGGTGAAATGGTTCCTCTGATTTTCACCATCCTGGCTTGTCCTTCCTCCGGGGGGGCAGCCAGGAGCAGGGGGCAGCGTTCGTGTTTTGGGTGGGGGTCCTTACTGATGGTAGGTGGAGGAAACCCATGTGAGCACGGGGAGAACATGCAAACCCCACACATAAAGGCTCCTATTTGGGAGATAACCCACCGGAGCACGGTGCCAACAGCGCCCCAGGCGGGAATCGAACCCAGGACCTTCTTGCTGTGCCACTGTGCCACTTGTTCAAGGCCAAGACGGACTGGATTTTACTGAACAAGTCAAATTAAGTGAAAAACATTAAAAGCACATGTTGCTTTTTGTATCAAGTTGACCAACTGCTGAGCTTTAACTTACTGCAAAACACGTTTTCAGTATTTGTGAAGATTAACATGTTAAAAATAAAATGAAACACCCATGCAATGATTGTTTTTGTTTTTACTGTTTATTACTTCTATTGGAGTATTTTCCAATTTGACCTACACCACAATTCCATATATTTATAAACATATTTACAGGATATCCTTATTTTTCTGATTACCAGTAACAGCTAATCCAAACATATAATTAACTGCTTTTTACAAGAATTAAGTTCAAGTTATTGTTGCTTCGGCCTCCAACACAGCTCAGGTTTCTCATGTGGCCCCTTCTAAAAATTAATTGCCCACTTGTTGTTTAGACGTTTCCAAACTATGGATTTACATGTAGTATATTGATAAAGCTTCTGACCTGGTAGATGTCAGTAGATCTGTTAGATTGATATTTAAAATCTGTGGTCCACATTACTTTGCAGGATCAATGAAAAATTAATAAAAATGTTTCCTTAAAATGTCATCAGCGTGTCCCTCGATAACACTAAAATGTGCGACTCAGTGATGCGGTTAAGATCCAGCGAGGCTTCAGTAAACTAGAAGCTTTGCAATGGTAATGACCCACAGAAATACCACAATGTTTTTCGTATTTCATCGAAACGTAATTTAGTGAAAAGGTAATCCAAGTAAAAAAAACTCAACAAATAAATTAGTTGCCCGACACGGCAGCAAAGGGCCAAACGTCACTCAGAGAGCAGCTCTACTTCCACTGACAACACGCTGAGGTATAACAATGACAGGCAAACGGTTGTTTTAAAGCCAGGAGGGTTGCTCTGTGTAGACCGTATAGTGGTTGCTCCGTGAGATGAGCAACCAGGAGATGACAGACCGGGGGGAGCCCATGCTGCGTTCGAGTAAACTCGGAAGATTGTGCTGCGTTTCAGAGAACCCAGGAAACTGTAAAACGCATCCAACACAACTAAACTGGACCCTGTGTACTGCTGCCTGCACCCTATTTAACCTGTTATTATTATTAGCATTATAATAACTATGATTGTGATGATAATGATGATCGACAAAACCCGTTTGCCTCCACTGTTCTTATCCACGTCAGAACCAACAATCTCAGGAACAAACAATCGGAGACACTTATATAAGACTTTATGAAGCTTTTTGACAGTCTTCTACAGCCGGACCGCCGGTTCATCGTCTCCCGCCCGCTGCCGTGTCCCAGCTTTGGAGACCTAAAATTCACGCGTGTCCTTCAGCCACACACATGGCTCAAGGGACACCGCTGCTCCCTCAACGTACCGTTTGTGGACAACTTGGGCACCTTCTTGAACCGTCCAAACATCTTCAGGCGTGATGGAGTTCATCCAAACTTTCACGGATCACGCCTCCTCGCCTTGAACATGGAACCTACGCTGAAATCTTCTGTTCCCTGCTGATGTTTGGTGAGTCCGATCCACTCTGACATTAATGACTGTCACTCTGCTCTACAAACTCCTCTACTTATAAACCATAGACCGAAATGACGTAACTTCCCTGTAACATACAGGAATCTAAACAATTTACTATCAGTTCAGACTCAAACTCTCTGTACCCCGCAAAGCCATGCACCCAGAACAATAAAAATGTCTCTATTAAACGTAAGGTCACTAACTAACAAGTCATTTTTAGTTAATGAGCTTATAAGTATATTATAAGTACTCATAACCTGGATTACGCTCTATTAACTGAGACCTGGCTGGATAGAAATGGCTCAGTCGCACTCATTGAGTCAGCACCTCCTCATTTCAAGTTCATCCAAACCAGAGGCGGTGGAGTAGCTGCCGTCTTCTCTGATATCTACACCTGCAAGGAAATCCTCCTCAGAGACTTCACCTCTTTTGAACACCTTGCTACATCTATAAACTGCAGTGCCCCCATTTAATCATCGCTGTCTATCGGCCACCAAAATCTAAATGTGGCTTTCTTGATGAACTCTCTGAGCTTCTGTTCAAGGTCTCCACTGATTATGATTGTGTAATTATCTCAGGTGATTTTAATATTGATGTTGACAATCAAACAGACCCAGATGCTCAACACTTCATGAGCCTATTGGAGGCGTTTGACCTCACTCAGCACGTTTCTGGACCCACCCACAATAAGGGCCATACTCTGGACGTAGTCATATCAAAAGGACTAAATATCACTGAACCCTGTGTCATGGATGTTGCTATTTCAGATCACTGTTGCAATTTCTTTGACGTGTCTGCTCTTCCTGTACAACAGAGGGGAACCCCAGCAATTAAAAAACTTATCATTAACAATAATACCATTGAAACCTTTAAGAGAATTGTAAATGAGTTACCGCTGTTCATGGCATCATCAACTGAGGATCCTGTGAACAACTTCAACTCCAAAATACAAAATATCATTGATAAGATTGCACCTGTTAAAACTAAAAACATAGAAAAACAAAAAGCCCCCTGCAGAAATGGAGCGGTTGCTAGGCAGCTTAAGAGAGAGTGTCGCCAGGCAGAACGAAAATGGAATAAGACAAAATTTTAAGTTCATCATGAAATTTACAAGGATGGACTCAATCGATACAATATAGAAATTAAACAGGCCAGACAGTCTTTCTTCTCTAAAATCATTAATGAAAACATCAACAATAGTAAAGTGCTCTCCTTCACTGTTGATCGACTGATCCTCCATCTACAACCCGTCAGAGATGCTCTCCACTGAAAAATGTGAGGAGTTCACTACATTCTTCAGTAACAAAATGAGATCTATCAGACAGAATATTAGTACCTCAACATCCAGAAATGAACCTTTCTTCAGTTCCCCAGTAATATGACTGCTGCCATGTCTCACTTCGTCCCCTTAGACATAAAAAGACTGGACGATATTGTTGGTCAGCTCAAGTCCTCCACCTGCTGCCTGGACCCCCCCCACCACATTTTTTAAAACAGTTTTTAACTGCCTAGCACATGAGGCATTAGAAATTTTAAATGGCTCTCTTCAATCAGGTATATTCCCTGCAGCATTTAAAACAGCTGTCCTTAAACCAAGAGCAATCTCCATGCAACAGTTATTGCCAACTACAGGTTAATTTCCAACCTGCCGTTCCTCAGCAAAACACTTGAAAAAACAGTTTACCTTCAGTTTAACAACTATCTAACCTCAGACAGACTTTTAGATACCTACCAATCTGGCTTTCAACCTCACCATAGCACAGAAAGAGCACTTATTAAAGTTCTGAACGATCTACACATAAACACTGATGCAAAAAAACGATCTGTTGTTCTGCTCCTGGATCTCGGTGCTGCTTTCGACACTGTTGACCATCTGTCGTTGCCCTATCTGGCCCGGTTCTAAATTGGTTCAAAACCTACCTCCAGGACAGGCAGTTCTTCGTGTCCATTGAAGATTCAAGATTCAAGATTCAAGATTCAAGATTTTTATTTGTCACATACATATACATACTTTCATACATATATGCAGTGAAATGTAATGCAACGCACCCGGTGATAGCACACAATAAGTCCTAGGAAAAAGTACAAAAATAAAATAAAGTAAAAAGTAGAAAATTCCTTTCTAATAGACCGACTGACTGACTCCTAAAACGTAATACAGTAAGTGGAATACTTATAGAATAAGATAAAAAAATATATAGAATAAAATACAATAAAAAATAAATTGAAATAAAATGGAATAGGTTGAAGGAATATGGCTATGTATATACAGATATGTGCATTTAAAGTGGCATGTGAATTAAAGTGGCATGTGAATGTGAATAGTGTGAGGTAGTGTTTGGGATAATACAGCACAGTATACAACAGTACGGCGCAGCAATACGGCATCACGAACAACCCTGAACAGTGATACAGTATGCGGTACAGTATGCTACATACAGTACAGTAGGTAGTGGAGCCTAGTGCATGGCTCAGTTAGGACCCCTGGTGAGGTCAGCGTTGACAGTTCTGATGGCTTGAGGGAAGAAACTCCGTCTCAGTCTCTCTGTTCTCGCTGCGTGACTGCGGAGGCGCTTGCCTGACCGCAGCAGCTGAAACAGTCCGTTGTTGGGGTGATGAGGATCCTTCATGATCCTACGGGCTCTGCTACTACACCTCCTGGTGTATAGCTCCTGCAAGGGGGGGAGGGTAGTTCCAGTGGTACGTTCAGCTGAACGCACCACCCTCTGCAGGGCCCGCCTGTCCTGGGCAGTACAGTTCCCAAACCAGGCAGTGATGTTGCCTGTCAGGATGCTCTCCACTGCTCCAGAGTAGAAGGACTTGAGGATCCTCACCGAGACCCGGAATTTCCTCAGCTGCCTGAGGTGGTAGAGACGCTGCCTCGCCTTTCTCACTAGAGTGTCTGTGTGAACAGTCCATGTTAAGTCCTCTGTGATGTGGACTCCCAGATATCTGAAGCTGCTCACCCTATCGACAGAAGTCCCATTAATCCACAAGGGCGCGTGCGTCCTCGATTGTGATCCACGCCTAAAGTCCACAATCAGCTCCTTGGTTTTGCTGACGTTCAGGTGGAGGCTGTTGTCCTGGCACCAGAGTGACAGGTCAGCCACCTCCTCACAGGCCCACGACCACGGTGTCGTCAGCAAACTTGATGATGGTGTTGGAGCTGGACCTGGCCACACAGTCATGTGTGTACAGGGAGTACAGTAGGGGGCTGAGGACGCAGCCCTGGGGGGATCCTGTATTCAGGGTGAGGGAGCTTGACATGTACTTCCCCACCCTGACCACCTGGGGGCGGCCTGTGAGGAAGTCCAGGATCCAGGTGCACAGCGGAGCATTCAATCCTAGCTCCAACAACTTGACAGCCAGTCTGGTGGGGACTATGGTGTTGAAAGCTGAACTATATTCAATGAACAGCATTCTCACATAGGCCCCCTTCTGGCCATCCAGGTGCGTGAGCGTGGTGTGCAGTACCTGGGAGACCGCGTCATCCGTGGATCTGTTCTGCCGGTACGCGAACTGCAACGGGTCCAAGGTGCGGGGGAGGGAGGCGCAGATGTAATCCTTAATCAGCCTCTCGAAACACTTCATGACCACCGAGGTGAGGGCCACCGGACGGTAGTCATTCAGGCAGGTTGGAGAGGCGATCTTCGGGACAGGAACGACGGTGGACCTCTTGAAACAGGATGGGACCACTGATTCAGCCAGGGAGATGTTGAATATTGTGGTGAACACCGGAGCTAGCTGGTTAGCACAGGTCTTCAGTACTCGTCCAGATATGCCGTCTGGGCCCGCAGCTTTCCTGGTGTTCACCCGCATCAAAGCCCTCCTGACCTCGTGCACGGACACTGAGAGTGCGCGCTCGTCCCCAGCGGTGTAGCTCCAATTAGCCGGCGAGCTAGCGGTGCTGCTGCCAGACTCGAACCGCGCATAAAAGGAGTTCAGTTGGTTGGCCAGGGAGGCGTCCACACTCGTGGCTGGGGAGGAGCTGCTCTTGTAGTTTGTTATTGTTCGCAGCCCCTCCCACAAGCGTCTTGTGTCCCCCCGCTCCATCTGCAGCTCCACGGTGTCTCTGTACGTCCGTTTAGCGTCCCTCACCGCCCTCCGCAGATTGTACGACGCCGCTTTGTAGTTGTCCATGTTACCAGATACAAGTCCGTCGTTGTAAGCGGCCGTGCGCGCATTCAGAGCGCAGCGGATGGATTTATCAACCCATGGTTTCTGGTTTGGAAATATCCGAACTTTCACCGTGGGAACGATTTCATCCGCGAGCGTAGCCACAAAACTCACTACAACCTCCGTAAACTCGCTGACGTCACTTGAACTCGCTCGGAACACGTCCCAGTCTACGTCAGTCAGAGCGTCCTGAAGCGCAGCCTCTGATTGGTCCGTCCACCGCTTCACTTCCCTCGTCATCACCAGATCCCGCGCGATCAGAGGCCTGTAAACAGGAAGCAGCGAGATCGCGGCGTGATCTGATTTCCCGAAAGCAGGAAGCGACACGGGCTTGTATCCGTTCTTGTAAGGAGTGTAACAATGGTCCAGAGTTCTGTCTCCCCTGGTGGCACACGTGATGTGTTGGTGGAAATTCGGCAGAACTTTTTTCAGGTTGGCCCTGTTAAAGTCCCCAGTCACCACCACAGCCGCGTCGGGATGTCTGTTCTGAAATCCGCACAACACATCGTACAGAACCGACAGAGCTGCGTCGGTGTCCGCTTGCGGTGGGATATAAACGGCTGTAATGATGACCGTGCTGAATTCCCGGGGGAGATAAAATGGACGGCATAGTATGGTCAGCTGTTCCAGGTTCGGCGAGCAGGAGTGGGAGAGGAATTTGGTGTTGTTGGCGTTACACCAGCGGTTGTTTACCATTAGGCAGACGCCTCCACCTTTGGATTTCCCCGACTCTCCCGTTCTGTCGCCGCGGAACACGGAGAAGGCCTCGGCTGGACATATGGCTTCATCCGGCACCAGTGGGGTCAGCCATGTTTCCGTCAGGCAGAGGACGCAACAGTTCCTCGTGTCACGCTGGAATTGAATCCTCGCTCGAAGTTCATCCATCTTGTTCTCCAGGGACTGGACGTTAGCAAGAAGGATGCTTGGCAGAGGTGGACGGTAAGGTTGCGTCCTCATTCTGACCCGAATGCCGCCTCGTTTACCTCGGTGCTTCCTCCGTGGGCCGGCTCGTGGAACAGCGACTCCATTTTTGTTGTTGTTGCGAGTGTTCCCGCGTAGGATTTCCGCCGGCCACTCTGCTCCCACGGATAAAAAGTCCCAAAGTTGTTCGTTTAGGGAAATTTTTATATCCATGAGTGCCTCGCGGCCGTATGAGTTAATTGTTGATGTTTTTCTGGCGAACATCGTGATAAAAAAAGGAAAAAAATACTAAAGAGTAAGAAAGTAACCGGAGCGCCGGCGCAGGCGACCGCTAGGGGCGGCGCCACTATCGCCAGATTTTGTGTCAAACAAAGTGGATATTGTATGTGGAGTGCCCAGAGGTTCGATTCTGGGACCATTATTGTTTAACCTCTATATGCTTCTACTGGCACATATTGCAAAGAAACACAAAATAAATTACCATAATTATGCAGATGATTAACAACTGTACATCTCCCTATCTCCTGATGACCTACCCCCCACACACTCCCTCACTCAGTGAATTAGTGATATTAATGCATGGATGTCAAATAACTTTTTACAGCTGAACAAAGACAAAACAGAAATACTCATCTTTGCTGCAAAGGCTCAAAGACAGAAAATTGCAGCTCATCTCAGTTCTCTGTCCCCGGAGAGCAAGAATGAAGCCACAAATCTGAGTGTAATCATAGACGGCGATCTAAATTTTAAGAGCCATATAAATCAAATCACAAAATCAGCCTCCTACTATCTAAAAAACATTTCAAAATTAATAGGCTTCCTGTCAAAAGCAGACTCCGAAAAATTAATCCATGCATTTATAACGAGTAGATTGGATGACTGTAATGGCCTATTCACCGGCCTCCCTAAATCCGCTGTGCAGCGGCTACAGTTAATCCAAAATGCGGCTGGACGCGTTCTCACTGGGACAAAAAGATTTGAACATATCGCACCTGTTCTTAGATCTCTACATTGGCTCCTCGTCAAAAAAAATTGATTTTAAGATTCTGCTACTTGTATATAAAGCTATAAATGGGCTTGCACCTCAGTATATAAAGGAAATGCTGATTATACATGAACGAGCAAGAACTCTCAGGTCCACAGGCAATGGTCTTTTAACTATCCCTCGTACAAACTCTAAAGCAGGAGAAGCTGCTTTCTGTATCTATGCCCCAAGTAAATGGAACACCCTGCCTGAGCGCCCGAGAGAGGCCCCCACACTGAATACTTTTAAAAGCAGGTTAAAAGCCTTGCTGTTCCCTACAGTCTATGACTGACTGACTGATGTCTGTCTGTCTGTCTGTCTGTCTGTCTGTCTGTCTGTCTGTCTGTCTGTCTGTGTTACTGGTGCTGGTGCTGTGGCTGCTGCTAACCTTATACCTAAACTTAACCCTCGCTTACCTTATGGCTAAAATTAAGCATCTCTTACCCTATTCCCTAACTTAAACACCTCTAACCTTATACATCAACTTAACCATCTCTAACCTGAGTGACTTCCACTTCCGGTTCCGGTGACTTCTTTGCGTGTGCGTTGCTGTTGTCTTTTTTGCTGTTGTCTTTTGTTGCTGCTGCTGGAGTTGATGTTGCTGCTACTGTTGTTGTTTTGTGGCTGCTGCTGCTATTTCTGTTGCTGTTGTTGTAGTTTCTGTTGTGATATCACAGTGAGAGGATTATAAGAAGGATGTGTTTTCGGTGAGAAAGTCAAAAGGATCTCCCTCCCGAGGTCAGAATGAAAAACTTGACCCGTAATTTAGGACCGTGACTGGATAAAGATGAGTTGGTGCACACAGGTGAAATTTCCGTTTCCGGTGAGGGCTACCACTTCTGGTTCCGGTGACGTCTTTGCTGTGCGTTGCTTCCCTGAGAACTGTTGACTCAATACAGATGAGATTTCTGGTTCCGGTGAGAGATACCACTTCCGGGTCCGGTGAGAGCTACCACTTCCGGTTCCGGTGACGTATTCGCTTGTGCGCTGTTGCTGCTGTTTTTGCTGCTGCTATTGTTGCTGCTGGTACAGTAGCCGCTAGTGTTGTTATTGCTGCTGGTGGTGTTGTTGGTGCTGCTAACCTTATATCTAAACTTAACCATCTCTGACCTTATTCCTTAACCTAATCATCTCGAACATTATACCTAAACTTAACCATCTCTAACCTTATACACTAATTTAAATATCTCTAAGTTTGTACCTCAACTCAACATCTCTAACATCTCTAACCTGAGTCACTTTTCGGGCTCCGGTGAGAGCTACCACTTCCGGTTCCGGTGAGGTCTTTGCATGTGCGTTGCTGTTGTTGCTGCTGGTATTGATGTTGCTGCTATTTCTGTTGTGGTTGTTGTTTCTGTTGTGATATTACACTTAGAGGATCATAAGAAGGGTGTGTTTTCAGAGAGAGAGAGAGAGTCAAAAGGATCTCCCTTCTGAGGTCTGATTGAAAACTTGACCCGTAACTTAGGGACGCTAATTAAAGGACCGTGACTGGATTAAGATGAGACGGTGCACACAGTTGAAATTTCCGTTTCCGGTGAGGGCTACCACTTCCGGTTCCGGTGATGTCTTTGCTGTGCTTTACTTCGTTCAGATGAAATGGTACACACTGTTGACTCAATACACATGAGGAGATTTCTGGTACCGGTGAGAGCTACCACTTCTGGTCCCGGTGACGCCTTCACTTGTGCGCTGTTGCTGTTACTGTTTTTGTTGCTGCGGTTGTCTGCTGCTGGTATTGTCACTGCTGGTGTTGTCGTTGCTGCTGCTGCTGGTGCTGTTGTTGCTGCTGCTAACCTTATACCTTAACTGGTGTGGTCATTGCTTCTGCTAACCTTATACCTAAACTTGACTCTCGCTTACCTTAGACCTCGTCTTAACGTAACCTTAGACCTCGACTTAACCATCTCTAACCTGAGTGACCTTTCCAGTTCTGGTGAGAGCTACCACTTCCGGTTCCGGTGACGTCTTTGTGTGTACGTTGCTGCTGCTGTTGTTGCTCCTGGTGTCGATGTTGCTGCTGCCGTTGTTTTTGTTTCTGTGGCTGTTGTTGCTGCTGTTGTTGTTTTCTGTTGCTGTTGCTGCCACTGTGGTTGGAGTCGCTTTTATTGTTGTTTTTGTTGTCTTTGTTGTTGCTGTTGTTTCAGGGGCATTCTTTTGTAATGAGCGGCTGACATCTACGTTCACTCTTTCTTTTTTGTATTTCTTTGTAAAGTGCATTGTGTTGCCCTGGTATGAAATGCGCTCCATAAATAAAGTGTGACTTGACTTGTTGTTGTTGTTATTATTATTATTATTATTATTATTATTATTATTATTATTATTAGGGGTCCAGCCTGAGGGGGGGGGGCATCATGGCTCTTGATGATTGTGATGATAATGGTTGTTATTATTAGTATTACTACTACTATGATTGTGATGATATTGGTTGCTATTACTAATACTATCAATATGATTGGTATGGACAATCTAAACTATATATTGTGTCGTAATGAACTCCACATTTAAATGCATTAAGCTCCAAAATGTGACCAGATAGCGATGCCGGCAGAAAGCAGAATATAGAAATAATTAGTGGAAGTAATGAGCTGCAGCTCTGTTCACTGCACTTTCTAGAGAGATAATTCACTTTTTGATGTGTGATAACATTTATTCCAAAGAAGAAAAAAAAAAAAAACATTTCATAATTATCGTCGTCATAAGTATTGTCGTGAAATCCAATTATATATGGGCTTTCTTCATCAAAGCTTTGATTACGTGTAAAATATGCAGGTTGTGTCTCCGCCGTGACCGCTGTTGTCGCGCATTCAGACTCACCTCAAACGTATTATAACGAGTATTTTTTGGGTTGTTTCCAGTGTTTCAAACTCCACGAAAACTCAGACTTGTATTTTGAAAGATGGCGTTTGAAACATCACTGAAGCCAAATGGTGCAGCTTGACCTTGCCTGTGGAAATCTGCAACACATTTTGAATAATAGGAAAAAATATAAATAAATCTACACAAACTATTTCCCTGGATTCTGAAGGAGGACGCTATCAATCCTCAGTAATTAAACATTGCAAATGTTGTATCTATAGCACTTTAATTACAGAGGTCCTGACTTAAGAAAGACTTAGATTATATATAATTAAAGGTAAATTACAGTTTTATTAGCAAGTGGGGCAGAGAATTTTTTTTTTAAGTTATCTAAATACTGACGTTATTATAATATTATTTATATTATATTGGTTAGTTCATTTGTATATATTTATTATTTATATCTTTTAACAGTAGGTTTAAATAAAATATATTTATTTTTTCAAATAAAAAAATACAATAGGTCACATCGCATTCAGTCCAAAATCATCGACTCATTGAGCGCTGACTGACACCATCTCTCCGTTCTCTATCTGTTTTTTAAACGTTTATTTAAAAAATGCTCAAAGAGCCAGAAAGACGCACGGCAGCACTCACCCTCACCCCCCACCTCCACCCCCCAGCCGCTCGGCATCATGGGAGGACGAGCGCAGGGAAGGTGAACCGTCCCCCGCTTCCAATCCGTCTCCTTAAACCTGGGTCCAGAGCGCTCCATTAGGGAACCGCCCGTGTTATTAGCGCGTAACGGACACTTTCCCCCTGTTGCCGTTAGATATTAGAGCTGTTAAAATCAACGGAATGTCATTTATCCAAGCAGCCCAATTACAGCCGGCCCACCTCCCCCTCGTTGGGGGTCTTGAGGGATGGGAGGGGTTGGCGGGGTCGCCAGCGTCCGTCTCACATCCAATATCCAGCGCCACACGCTTCATTTATGGGATATTGAGTTTGTCGCTGCGGGGCCCGTCGCGCGTCCCGTTCTCCGCCGCTCGTTTCAGCTGATTTATGCGGCGCGGCGTCCATTCATCTGTGTTTAACATCGTCCGGGGCCAGAGGTCCCTCCGCCCCCGCCCCCGGCGTCCCTTCCACCGGAGCTTATTAACCGCCGCCGCTGCTAACGGGAGCACTCCCAGTTAATTACACAAATGGAGACGTGCGTGCGGCCGGAACACGGAACATCCCGGTTCCGGCTCCTAAATCATCCGGCGTGCGTCGGAGCCCGTGTCCCCCAGCCAGCGGGCGGGGTCGTGGAATTCATTCCTGTGAGTAATTTCCCTTTTTCCTCCGGGAGGTTTTCCTGTAGATTGGACTGCCGTGGCCGGGGACGCATGCCCAATTGATTTATATATTTATCTTTTTTGATTTATATTTATTGTTCACTTAACATTACCTCCATGGAATATTGCCCAAATTTTTATCATTAGTTAATTTTTTGTGAAATTTTCTGATCTTTTATTGTTCATTTTTAGGGTTATCAGATATTTTCGGATCTTTTTCACAAGGTTCAAATTAATTTTGAGGTTTGTCGTTTATCGTCAAATTTTCTGATAATTCTGATCAAACGCACTGATCAAATCATGATATATATCATTACTACAAACATACAGCGCTTCTATCTATCCATCCACCATCCATCCACCATCCATCCATCCATCATCCATCTATCCATCCATCATCCATCCATCATCCATCATCCACCCATCATCCATCTATCATCCATCCATCACTCACCTATCCATCCATCATCCATCTATCCATCTATCATCCATCCATTATCCATCCATCATCCATCCATCATCCACCTATCCATCCATCATCCATCCATCATCCACCTATCCATCATCCATCTATCATCCATCCATCATCCATCCAGTATGATAAATAGCTGTGTATTTGGGGTGTGGCTGTCTTAACTCAGCGTTATCATTAGCATTAGCATACTTTGACCTCCATCAGCGTCGGGGCTGTTTAACGCTGTCATCCACGTTCATTTCTATTTGCTTTCACAGGATGGTATGAAATGGCTTCAGATGAAGAGAGATGATCAGTCACTACATCAATCTGCCTCGTCGCTGGACGTGGGAACCGTGTGTTCACTCAACGCAAACCATCTGCTTGTAGCAAACAAATCTTTTAAACGACTCCAGCAAAACAGTGAATCTTCGACTCAAAAAATTAAAATAATAGCTAGCACGAAATCAAAGTCAAAGTAAAATCCATCTTCGATGTGACTGATTTACTCTGTGAATTCCACCAAAAGAAACAGTTCTGACAGAATGAAATGATTCCTGTGAGAATTCATTCACAATTCAGATCCGACTCTTCTGACTCCAATGCACGGAATTAATGAAACTAAGGACCAGTCAGACAAGGGAACGACTCTTTTAACCGAGTGACTTGCCAAGAGTCGACTCCGAAATAAAGAGTCAAACCTTTCATCCCAAACTCGTAAGCGACCGCGCGATGGAAAGTTTTGCTCTTTTTAGCAGATTCGTCAATTCACAAGTGACTCTGTAAAAAAAAAAAAAAAAGACTGCAACGAATCAGAAGAGTAGGTTTGAGCTGCGAACAGAAGTCTCACGAGAACCATGTCATTGTGTCAGCTGCGTTTAGTTTAGTTTTAGCCAACGCTTCACTTTTGTCCCAGTTGACTTTTGCTGCTGATATCAGCCCAAAATCCTTGACGATCCCCTCCAGTTTGTTGACTTCATCCTGCTTCTTTATTAAAACAATGACGTCGTCTGCGTAGGCTGATAAAATGTGGCTTCTTTTAAGACCGTTTAAAAACACACCCTCAATGTTCGTCCTTAATTGACACAACAACGGTTCGATGGCCAGAGAGTACAGCGTCCCTGAGAGGGAGCAGCCCTGTCTCACCCCCCTACACACTTTAAAAGGGCCGCTCAGTCCTCCATTGATCTTCAGTACACTCTCAATGTCCTGGTACAAAACCTGGATCATGGCTATCAGACCTGGGCTGAGGCCGAAAGCCTCCAGAGTTTTCCAGAGGTAAGGGTGCTCAACCCGGTCAAAAGCCTTTTCCTGGTCTAACGAAATGAGCCCAGTTTCAATGCCCAAAGAACTAGAGACGTCCAAAATATCAGGAATTAAGGACACATTGTCCAGAATAGACCTGCCAGGCACACAGTACGTTTGGTCCTGATGGACTACCAGGACCATCACCTCCCTCAGCCTGTTGGCCAGCGCCCTCGACAGGACCTTATAGTCCGTGCACAGAAGGGACACAGGACGGCAGTTCTTGATCTCCTGCAAGTCTCCTTTCTTTGGTAGGAGAGTGATGACTGCTCTCCTGCAGCAGACTGGCAATAACTTATCTTTAAAACTTTCATTAAAAACCATTAAAAGATCCTCCCGCAACTCCTCCCAAAACTCTTTATAAAATTCCGCAGGAATCCCGTCAATGCCGGGGGCCTTACCCCCCTTCATGCTCTGCAGGGCCGCGGCAAGATCCTGCAGGGTCAGAGGTTCCCCCAGCCCCGCACAGATGTCTTCTGGGACCCTGGGTAGATTCCCACAAAAGGAGTAAAACAGTTATTTTTGTTCCTCGTACTCACTTTCTTACAGTTCTGTGTAAAGGTTCACGGCTCGTCTCCGGATCTCTTCCAGCCTCTTGAGCTCCTGTCCTGTGTCGGATCTCAGGGCATGAATAAACCTGCTCTGCCCGTTCCTCTTCTCCAGGCTAAAAAAGAACTTGGTACGAACTTGATGGTACGTCCATCAGCGCTGCGCTCTGGAAGCGAGAGCGGACCAGCGCCCCCTGCGCCTTGGTGCCTGGTAGGTCTGTGAGAGCAGCTCTTTTAGACTTGAGATCCTTAATATGATCTAGATTTCCAGTGGGTTCCACTACACTCTCTAACTCCACAATGTCAGTCTCCAGATCCCTCATAGATCTGGTGATGTCCCGTGTGACATTGAGATGTACTGTCGACAGAGCTGCCTTATCTCCTTCTTCCCATAGTCCCACCACAGTCTTAAGGAGTTAAAATCCTGCTTCCTTTTTTTAAAACCTTCCCAAAAAAACCTGAAAGCATTCTAAAAGTTGGAGTCACATAATAGGGTGGTGTTAAAATGCCAATATGCACTTTTAGGCTTTACATTGGCGATAAAAGCACGACAAACAACCAGTGAGTGATCAGTAAAACCAACAGGCATCACATTCCTTAAAAATGTTAAAATGGTGCTAAAAACAGTAAAACTGGTCCAGTCCAGCCAACGATAGTAAAGTGGCTCCTCAGTACACCCAGGTGTACTGCCTTTTATCCCCGTTGGTGCTCCTCCACACGTCTGTCAGCTCATTCTGCTTTGAGAGCTGCCTCATGTCGTTGTGTGATGCTTTGTGAGGCTCACAGTAGTTCCTGTCTAAAAGATCGTTCTCGGTGCAGTTAAAATCTCCTCCTAAAAACAAAAACTCCTCAGTATGAACTTTGCCTAAAACACTATTTAAAACTTGTAAAAAAGTAACTCTGTGTGGTCCTGTGGTGGGAGCATACACCTTTATGAAAACAAATTCATAGTGTTCAAATGTTGCCCTCACCACCATCAGTCTGCCCTCCACCACCTCCTCCACTTCAAAGGATGCTGGGGCAAAGCTCTTAGAAAAGAGAAGAGCCACCCCCCCGCTGGTGGTGCTCTTGTGGCTTAGCACCCCCCCCCCCACTCCCTCTTCCAGTCAGCCTCATTGACAGAGTCGCTGTGAGTCTCCTGCACCAACAGCACATCCAGCCTCTTCTGCTCCATCAGCTCATACAGCAGAGACCTCTTAGCTGCGTCTCTCGCCCCGTTCGCATTCAGCGTGCTGATGTTAAAGTCACTCATTGCAACGGAAAGAAGAATCAGCCAGAACAGCAGCACAGCCTTACACATCATCATCATCATCATCTTCCTCCGTGTTCAGCTCCTTCCTGATTTTCTGCACCACCTTCCTGAGCCTGTACACCTCCTGGTCCGTAAACCCTCCTCTCCCTTCACTCCTCATCTGTTGCCCTGCAGCGTTTGCCAACAGCTCCTTGTCTGAGAAGTAGTCCTCCACCTTTATCCCTTTTACGTTCTTAGTTCTGTGTAGAAACGCTTTTATTTTGTCCACACTGTAACTTTTCTTTGCCCTTTTTCTTCTTGACGCCTAGAAAAACCTGCCCTTCACTGTCTGCAGCAGAGTCCTCCTCCATCCAGGACTTGGACTCTGAGCCTCCCTGCTCCACCTCCTGTCTTGCCTTCCCCTGGCTTGCTGTCCCTCTCTTCGCCTGACAGTCTCCTCCCATTTTATAGGACTTCCTCTTTAGATGAGGAACTCTCAAACGATCGTCCTCATCCCCCATTTCAAAATCACTTCCTTCCAGTGCTTCCTCCCCCAGCTACATCGCCTGCACTCTTTCCACTTTGTTCTGTAGCTTTCTTTCCTTCACCTGTCCCATCTGGTCCTCCCACCTTTACCTGCCTGCTTTCCAGACCCTCACCTGCCTCCCCCCATGTCTCCACGCTCACCTGGCTGTGCCGTTGACCTCCACCTGCCCCCTCCTGTGCTCCCTTGTCCACCTTTTTTTCCATTTCCCGCCCCTCACCTGTCTCCTCCTGTCCCTCCATCTTCACCTGTTTCTTCCCTTTTTCTCTCTGCCCTCCACCTGTTTCCCCCTGTGCTCGACCTGCACCACCACCACCCCCACCCCCCACCCGCTGTGCGCACACCCTACAACCAGTAGAAAACAAACCTAACACCGTCACCAACAAATAATTATAAACATACAACTGATAGAAAAGTTCGAGAGGAACTCAGTCACTCCACTAAATGCTTGCATGCTCCGCCCGCTCACACCTCCAACCACTCAGAGAGAGAGAGACAGAGAGAGACAGAGAGAGACAGAGAGAGAGACAGAGACAGAGAGAGAGAGAGACAGAGACAGACAGAGAGAGAGAGAGAGACAGAGAGAGAGAGAGAGAGAGAGACAGAGAGAGAGACAGAGGCAGAGAGAGAGAGAGAGACAGAGCCACTGAGGTGAGTGTGGAGGTGGAGTCCAGCTGATGTCTTCCTGTGATGTGGTGGAGCGGGAGAGGAGCCTCCGCTTCACTTCCCTCGTCCCCATAAAAGGCGAAGAGTAAAATAAGGGAAATAAAGAATGAAGAAAGGAAGACGGTGATGAGGAGCCTTTGATGCTCACTAATGTATGTTGCTGAAACTTATAAATAGCAGAGCCGGGGGAGGTCGTCGTGGAAACGCTTCCTTCAAGCGCTTTCTAGGTAAGAGCAACGGATAATTATAAACCACCTCGCTTGAAATGAGAGCATATCAGCTCCCGGTGTCCTTCTGTTTTCATCTATTATATATATATATATATCTACGAGGGAGAGATGTTTGTCCTCACCTATTTCCTAAAATCAACACTCTTAATTGGCCTCCTGCTGCACCCAAGTGCTGGCGTTCCTCTAAACACCACCCGTTTGTTTTTAGCTCCGACTTCCCAACATGTCCGACATGAGCGGGCGTGGCATCGCGCACGTGGCTCCGGCTTTGAGCGCCGAGAAGCCAAATTAATTTCGGCTGAAAGAGAGGGCGAGAGAGGGGGGGGAGACAACTCCTACACAACTACAAAGCTGTGTATGTGTATGTGTGTGTATGTGTGTGTGTGTGTATGTCTGTGTGTGTGTATATGTGTATGTGTGTGTGTGAGTGTATGTGTGTGTGTGTGTGTATGTGTCTATGTGTGTATGTGTGTGTGTGTGTGTGTGTGTGTGTGTGTGTGTGTGTGTGTGTATGTGTGTGTGTGTGTATGTGTGTATGTGTGTGTGTGTGTGTGTGTGTGTGTGTGAGTGTATGTGTGTATGTGTGTGTGTGTGTGTGTGTGTGTGTGTGTGTGTGTGTGTGTGTGTGTGTGTGTGTGTGTGTGTGTGTGTGTGTGTGTGTGTGTGTTTGTATGTGTGTGTGTGTGTGAGTGTATGTGTGTATGTGTGTATGTGTGTGTGTGTGTGTGTGTGTGTGTGTGTGTTTGTGTGTGTGTGTGTGTGTGTGTGTGTGTGTGTGTGTGTGTGTGTGTGTGTGTGTCTGGTAAAGAAATGACAGCCTCAACCTCGGCCGCAGAATGAACACGGTGCCGCAAAGTAACAAAGTACAAGTAAACACAGAATATCACATTTATTTATTACATTTGTTTTTTTAATTTATCTGGGTGTATATCTATATTTATTTCCCGACTGTTTATAAGTAATATACCGTATTTCCTCACCCGGGCCTCGAATAAATGCCGGGGGCGTGGTTGACACAAACAAATAAAAGCCTCAAATACAGACCGGGGAAAAACCGATGGGAGCTGCCGTGCTGTCTCGGTGCGGAGCTCCGCCCCCAAACAAAGCAAATAAAAACAGTATGTTTTTATTGTCGATGTGTTTAATTGCCTCAGTTTCCTGCTGCTGTGTAGCAGATGGTAGAACACTATTTGGGGCAAAAGCCTCGCGCTGAGCGTTCTCGCTCTCCAGCGCTTCAAGCTGCAGGTGGTGCGTTCAAGACAAACTCGGAAAACTGTGATTCCCCCGGTGGCTACCTCCACAAGTGTGACCACACATGTTTGCAGGGCGTGGCACCCAGACGCAAGTTTGATTTAAAATTCACACTAAAATATGAGCAAATATCTAACAGATGGATCAGATATAAAAGCCTGCCTCTAATATAAGCCTGCTTCCATTAAAGGCCTGGTACCCTCTGCAGCTGAGGTCAATTAAGGCCCCGGTCACTATTTGAGGAAATACAGTAACTAAGTATATGTAGGTAAGTCATTTTTTGTAAATTATGATCAAGATGTGCATTAAAAATAACTAGTTCATGTCCCTTCAAAATGTAAGACATTTTAAGACATTTTAATGGCACAGTTTAACAAAATGTCATGAATTCAGTCCTGTGTTCCACAATGGAAGAGGGAACTTGCCGGTTAAAGTGGTCGACCGAGGGAAAGACTCTTTGTGACTCAGAGCCCTGAGGCCACGCCCGCCGCAGGTTCACTGTTTATTGAAAGTTTATTAAGAATATTACACATGTCGCCTGTCCAAATTGCACCGAATTGGACACTGCACCCCCTTGGGCCCCCAGCGATACACCCGCCAAGTGGGAAGTAGAGCGGATGAACGGTTGTTGAGATAATAGAAAGACAGACAGACAGACAGACAGACAGACAGACAGACAGAGATGACTGTCTTTACAGTAAGATGGTAGATAGAAGTCGAGACAGTGATAGAGAAATAGATACATATAGAGAGCTAGATATAGAGATTGAATGAGATATAGTGGTAGGGGGAGATATATATATAGATATATATATATATAGAGAGAGAGAGAGAGAGAGAGAGAGAGAGAGAGAGATTGTGGAGTTACAGCAGCACACATAAAAAAACATAAAACTCACCAAAATAAACTAAAGTTAAAATAAACTCACTCAAATAAAACTAATAATAATATAATTTGAAAATAGGTAATATGTGATGAACCTCAAAAAAGAACAAAAAGATAGAGAACTTTGGTATTATAGAATAAATGAAAAACAAATAAAAAGAGAAAAAATGCACAATATGTAATACACAATAAACCTAAAATGTTTACCAAAAAGGAAGAAAATTTGGCAACATGCATTGAAACATATATAAATAAATAAAATAAAAATAAACAAAAAATCTGGCAATATTCAATAAACCTAAAAAGTTGAAAATTATTGTAATTTTAAAAATGTGCTTATTTAGGCTCTGTTCACTCAGGGCACTATGACAAGTACTTTTACTTTAAATATTTTAACTGCAATTAACAGCAAATACTTAATTTTAATACTTTTACTGTTTCGTTTTACTTGAGAAGCGTCAACGTGGCACTGCAGTAACTTTGTGTCCTGGTATTTGGAATTTTAACTGAAATAAAAGCTCTCTGTACTGGACTTTTTTTCCACCAGAGAATAACAATAAAGCACGCGCCGGCTTCTCAGCGGACGGCCGTGTTGGAGTGGTCCATCACAGTGGTGCTGATGTACCGCTGGAGGGTCAGGCGTAAGCCTCTGAAGATCCTCGTCCATATTTAATACAGATCTGTCACTGCGGTCCCTGCTGGAGGGGGTTGGGGGTGTCCTTAGCATTGGCTTTAACCACGCAGACCGACCGGCCGCCTGTACTCGTTAGGACCCCGTCACCGCCGCCATTAATATTAATTTCCCCGCCACGGTGTTCGGATTGACCCAGATATTTGTGCTGGCCGGGTCCCCGTCTAGGATACATGTGTGCGGTTGAATTAAACAGACGATTTGTCATTATAGACTACAGACCCAATTATCTGTGGCGTCGCTTCTCCACCGACCGACCGACTCCGCTCTACGAGACTCCTCTGTCCCGATTCATCAGCTGTGAATTCAACGGCGTGCGGCGCTTTTAAACAGATGCAGAAAGGAATAGAGCATGTTTTATTATCACCGAAAAACAATGTGCGGGTTCAGATAGCATAGCTAAACACTTTGGAAATAATTTATACTGTTTGGAACAGATTGTCGGGGGCTCCGTGTGCTGCAATCAGTCGCCAACAGAAACACACACACACACAAACAAACAAACACACACACAAACAAACACAAACACACACAAACATACACAAACAAACACACACACAAACAAACACACACACAAACACACAAACAAACACACACAAACAAACACACAAACACACACAAACACACACAAACAAACACACACACAAACAAACACACACACAAACACACACAAACAAACACACACAAACAAACACACAAACACACACAACCACACACAAACAAACACACAAACACACACAACCACACACAAACAAACACACACACACAAAAACACACAGACACACACAAAAAAACACAAACACACACACAAACACACACACACAAACAAACACACAAACAAACACACACACACACACAAACAAACACACAAACAAACACACACAAACACACACAAACAAACACACACACAAACAAACACACACACAAACACACACAAACAAACAAACACACAAACACACACACACACACAAACAAACACACAAACAAACACACACAAACACACAAACAAAAACACACAAACACACAGACACACAAAAACACACACACACAAACACACAAACACACAGAAACACAAACACAAACACAAACACAAACACACAAGGAAATGCATAGAAACAAACATAGAAACAAACATAGAAACAAACATAGAAACATAGAAACAAACATAGAAACAAACATAGAAACAAACATAGAAACATAGAAACAAACATAGAAACAAACATACAAACAAACATAGAAACAAACATAGAAACATAGAAACAAACATAGAAACAAACAGAAACAAACATAGAAACAAACATAGAAACATAGAAACAAACATAGAAACAAACATAGAAACAAACATAGAAACAAACATACAAACAAACATACAAACAAACATAGAAACATAGAAACAAACATAGAAACAAACAGAAACAAACATAGAAACAAACATAGAAACATAGAAACAAACATAGAAACAAACATAGAAACAAACAGAAACAAACATAGAAACAAACATAGAAACATAGAAACATAGAAACAAAGAAACAAACATAGGAACATAGAAACAAACATAGAAACAAACATAGAAACAAACATAGAAACATAGAAACAAACATAGAAACAAACATAGAAACATGGAAACAAACATAGAAACATAGAAACAAACATAGAAACAAACATAAAAACAAACATAGAAACATAGAAACAAACATAGAAACAAACATAGAAACAGACAGAAACAAACAAAGAAACAAACATAGAAACAAACACAGAAACAAACAAAGAAACAAACATAGAAACAAACATAGAAACATAGAAACAAACATAGAAACAAACAAAGAAACAACAGAAACATAGAAACAAACATAGAAACATAGAAACAAACATAGAAACAAACATAGAAACATAGAAACAAACATAGAAACATAGAAACAAACATAGAAACAAACATAGAAACAAACATAGAAACAGACATAGAAACAAACAAAGAAACAAACATAGAAACAAACACAGAAACAAACAAAGAAACAAACATAGAAACATAGAAACAAACATAGAAACAAACAAAGAAACAACAGAAACATAGAAACAAACATAGAAACATAGAAACAAACATAGAAACAAACATAGAAACAAACATAGAAACATAGAAACAAACATAGAAACAAACATACAAACAAACATAGAAACAAACATAGAAACATAGAAACAAACATAGAAACAAACAGAAACAAACATAGAAACAAACATAGAAACATAGAAACAAACATAGAAACAAACATAGAAACAAACAGAAACAAACATAGAAACAAACATAGAAACATAGAAACATAGAAACAAAGAAACAAACATAGGAACATAGAAACAAACATAGAAACAAACATAGAAGCAAACATAGAAACATAGAAACAAACATAGAAACAAACATAGAAACATGGAAACAAACATAGAAACATAGAAACAAACATAGAAACAAACATAAAAACAAACATAGAAACATAGAAACAAACATAGAAACAAACATAGAAACAGACATAGAAACAAACAAAGAAACAAACATAGAAACAAACACAGAAACAAACAAAGAAACAAACATAGAAACAAACATAGAAACATAGAAACAAACATAGAAACAAACAAAGAAACAACAGAAACATAGAAACAAACATAGAAACATAGAAACAAACATAGAAACAAACATAGAAACATAGAAACAAACATAGAAACAAACATAGAAACATAGAAACAAACATAGAAACAAACATAGAAACAAACATAGAAACAGACATAGAAACAAACAAAGAAACAAACATAGAAACAAACACAGAAACAAACAAAGAAACAAACATAGAAACATAGAAACAAACATAGAAACAAACAAAGAAACAACAGAAACATAGAAACAAACATAGAAACATAGAAACAAACATAGAAACAAACATAGAAACATAGAAACAAACATAGAAACAAACATAGAAACAAACATAGAAACATAGAAACAAACATAGAAACAAACATAGAAACAAACAGAAACATAGAAACAATCATAGAAACAAACAAAGAAACATAGAAACAAACATAGAAACAAACATAGAAACAAACATAGAAACATAGAAACAAACATAGAAACAAACATAGAAACAAACATAGAAACAAACATAGAAACATAGAAACAAACATAGAAACAAACATAGAAATATAGAAACAAACATAGAAACAAACATAGAAACAAACATAGAAACATAGAAACAAACATAGAAACAAACAAAGAAACAAACATAGAAACAAACATAGAAACAAACATAGAAACATAGAAACATAGAAACAAACATAGAAACAAACACAGAAACAAACATAGAAACATAGAAACATAGAAACAATCATAGAAACAAACATAGAAACATAGAAACAAACATAGAAACAAACACAGAAACAAAGAAACAAACATAGAAACAAACAGAAACAAACAAAGAAAAAAACATAGAAACATAGAAAAAAATATACAAACATAGAAACACACACAGAAACATAGAAACAAACATAGAAACAAACATAGAAACATAGAAACAAACATAGAAACATAGAAACAAACATAGAAACAAACATAGAAACATAGAAACATAGAAACAAACATAGAAACATAGAAACAAATATAGAAACATAGAAACAAATATAGAAACATAGAAACACAGAATGTGACCGTCATCAAAAACATCACTACAAGAGCCAATGACAAACCCTTGTTCACCAGGGAGGTACGTGCACTCCTGAGAGCACGGAACGCTGCCTTCAAGTCCGGGGACAAGGACGCCCTCAGAGCTGCTAGGGCCAACTTGAGCCGGGCCGTGAGAACAGCCAAGCGTGCCTATGGACAGAAAATCCAATCACACTTCACAGACACAAAAGACCCCAGTCGCCTGTGGCAAGGCATCCAGTCAGTCACCGGTTACAGGCCAACACCCCCACCGTGAGAGGACAACACAGACTTCCTCAACACACTTAACACATTCTTCAGCCGGTTTGAGGAAAACAACACCACCACACCAACAAAAGTCCGGACCTGCCCGGACAATGTAACACTTCACCTGGACCCTGCTGATGTACGGAGGACCCTACTCAAGGTGAACCCCAGAAAAGCTGCAGGTCCTGACAACATACCGGGGCGTGTGCTCAGAGACTGTGCTGACCAACACCTCTCTGAGCCAAGCCATCATACCAGCTTGCTTCAAAGCCACCACCATCATACCGCTACCCAAGAAATCCCCAGCCTCAACACTGAACGACTACCGACCCATATCACTCACGCCCATCATGATGAGGTTCCTTGAAAGATTGGTCCAGGCCCACATAACATCCAGTCTCCCCACTACACTTGATCCATTCTAGTTTGCATACCGTCCCAATCGCTCCACTGATGATGCCATAGCAACAGCACTCCACCTATGTCTGGCTCATCTGTAAAACAAAAATAGTTACGTGCGGATACTGTTCATTGACTTCAGTTCCGCCTTCAACACAGTCATCCCCCAACACCTGGTAAATAAACTCAGCGAAATAGGCATCAGCACCCCACTCTGCAACTGGCTACTGGACTTCCTTACTGATAGACCACAGACAGTAAGAGTTGGCAAAAACTCCTCAGAGACCATCACTGTGAACACTGGAGCATCCCAAGGATGTGTGTTGTCCCCTCTGCTGTTCACACTGGCACACATGACTGTTATGCCAGATACAACTCGAACCACTTCATTAAGTTTGCAGATGACACAACAGTTGTGGCCCTCATCAGTGACGACAACGACTCAGCCTACAGAGAGGAGGTAAATTCAACTCATCAACTGGTGTGACAACAATAATCTACATCTCAATGCAAACAAGACAAAATAAATAACTGTGGACTTCAGAAAGAAACACACACCACACATCCCACTCACCATCAATGGCAGTGCAGTGGAATCTGTGAAGAGCACTAAGTTCCTGGGGGTGCACACCACAGACGACCTGACATGGTCAATCAATACCACCTCCCTAGTAAAGAAGGCACAGCAACGCCTCTACTTCCTTCGCCGGATGAGGAGAGCTGACCTCCCCCCTTGTGCCCTCACCACCTTCTACAGGGGAGCTATTGAGAGCATTCTTACCAGCAGCCTCTCAGTCTGGTATGGCAGCTGCTCTGCTGCTGACCAGAAAGCCCTACAAAGAGTGGTGAGGACAGCAGAGAAGATCACCAAAACAGCACAACCATCCATCCAGGACCTGAACCCGTCTCGCTGCCGCAAGAGAGCCACTAATATCATCAAGGACCACACCCACCCAGCACACAAACTGTTCACCCTCCTACCTTCTGGCAAGCGGTACCGCAGCATGCGGTGCAATACCACCAGATTCAGGAGCAGCTTTTTTCCAAAGGCCATCAGACTACTAAACTCACCAAACACGACATGGACACGACACCCACAAAGACCAACTGACTGCACAATATTTACACTTTTACAATACATATGTATCCCCTTGGTATACATATGTATCCTCTTGCTGCTAGCTTTGTACTGCACCTTATTACCTTAATAACATGCCTCATTTGACTTCTTGAGTATATTAAGACTATCCTTAGTCTTGTTGTGTTGTTGTGTCTATTGTTGTCTTTTTGCACTTTCATGTTATATGTTGTGTGTTACAAATATTACTTGCACATTTGGAGTATGGGGTAACGCAATTTTGATCCTCTGTGTAATTACGTGTTGCATGGTACGATTGACAATAAAGTACACTTTGAACTTTTGAACTTTGAGAAACAAACATAGAAACACACATAGAAACATAAAAACATAGAAACAAACATAGAAACACACATAGAAACATAGAAACATACCTAGAAACATAGAAACACACATAGAAACAAACATAGAAACATAAAAACATAGAAACATAGAAACACACATACAAACATAGAAACAAACATAGAAACATAGAAACACACATGGAAACAGAAACAAAAATAGAAACACAAAAACATAGAAACACACATAGAAACAGAAACATAGAAACACACATAGAAACATAGAAACAAACATAGAAACAGAACATAGAAACATAGAAACAAACAGAAACAGAACATAGAAACATAGAAACAAACATAGAAACAGAACATAGAAACACAGTGTTTTCATTTGTTTGTTGACACTCCCTCTCCATTGCGTTTGCTATGGATGTGCCTCGTAGGTGCATTCACACACCACATGTAAGCTCGGCCCATTCGGAGATTCAAATTCTGATTGAAAAATCATCAAAACTAAGCAGAGATGTTCCAATAAAGTTTAAAAACCTCTGATTGCTCTCACTAGTTGGTCATGGATTCATTAATTGAAAAACAACACATGTATTCCTTTTACCCCCAAAAATACAAGTCAACACTAGTATTTTAAACTTGTGATGAAACACAGCTTCAATGATTGTGATTAACACCATTAATTCTCTTGACATCGATTGACAGCACTACACACACACACACAGACACACACACACACACACACACAGACACAGACACACAGACAGACACCCTCAGACACAACCACAGACAGACAGACACACACACAGACAGACAGACACACAGACAGACAGACACACACACACACACACACCACTGGAGTAGGGCTTCATGGCTGACATTCCTTTCATTTGGCCTTTGTCTGTGTCTGTGCTGCAGGGCCTCGTAGGGAGGAGCCAGACACGCGTGGACTTTTTCCTGGTACCGTCTGACTCCAGATGTCCTCCACGCCCCCTCGCAGCTGTCCACTAGTGAATACAACTGCAGCTCCGGCGTTTATTTTGGACGGTAAAACTTTCCCAACTGCAGTGCGTAGGTTGATCCAACCCGGAGGTGACGCGTGCTGTGCCGCCTTCCAACTGCGTTTGGTCGACGCTAAAAATGTACTATTTATAACTTGGTAATAATTGATAGCAACTCATCCAGACCTGTTTTATTGTACACATATCTATTCATCCAGGACAGAATACCCATCTTTATGGATATTTTATACACATCTTTTGTGAAACGCATCTTGTATATTTTGTATATTTGGCTTATTTTGGTATATTTGGCTATTTCATTTTTTGTGTGGCTATTTTTGTTGTTTGAAGGGTTAAATTTCTATATTTGGCTATTTGAGCTTTTCTGGGCTATTTTTTATATATTGGGTTATTTTCGCTTTTTTATTTTAGCCTGTTTCTGTATATATGGATAGTTTTGTTGTTTGATTATTTTTGTTATTTGGCTATTGTGGTCATTTCTATTTGGCTGTTTTTGCATGTTTGGCTATTTGCTTTTCAGACAGTTTCAGCTTTTTTAATGTTTACCACATCAAATGCTCCGTCTATGTAAAAGTCCTTGGCCAAATAAATAGATTCTGATTCAAAATGTTAATGTCAAAACCTTCGGAGTCCACAGCAACAGACTCTACACCGAACCGATTCGGACACACTGTCGATTATTTCCCAAATTCTACGGCACATCTGGGCGCCAGGTGAAAACATGTTTGTGCATGTTGCGGTTACTATTATGACTTTGGGAGTGGTGTAAAGCTTAATTATTAGACATCTGCTGCCATCCCGCCGGGACATAAATCAGAGACACTCGGAGCGATCACGTTTAATCACCCAGCGCCGCTCTACCGGAGGGAATTAATGGACACGGCACAGAATATATATCTGAGTCAGGACGCGTAAGTACACCCCATAATATGTCACAACATGTCCCAGAGCCGTCCTGTGTGACTTCCTGCAGGAGGAGGAAGAGCCCTGTCTCCAAAAAAACGACAAAACGTTATGGGTTAACGTTATATAAAAATACATTTTGAAAATAATCAATAAAGAAGAGAGATGGGCTGAAAACGGACGAAATGACAAATGACACTGAGGTAAAGACGGTGACTTCAAAAGAAAGGATGTTCATTTCAGTAGATGTAGACAGAGTTCTCATTTAAATTTTCTTCGAAAACTCATGAAATTTGGATATCAAGGACAAAGGAATACTTCAAGGTTAAAATCAAAATCACAAAAATCCCCCAAAAAAATCTGCAAATTTTGATTATCAGGACTTTATTGTCTAAAATTCAACTCTTTTCTTGTGACGTTCATCTTTAATGGAATCTGGATGAAGGCTCGTTAGCAGCCCAGAGGACGCTTCGTTCGTAAAATAGATGTTGATTTGAGGAGAAGTAGTCGTGGATTTGAGTCCACATTTTAAGATTAAAGACAAGGTACTAGTGCCAGATTAAAATCAACATTACAAAGAAAGAGCTGGATTTTTGAGAATAAAATCTTAATTTAGGGAATTGGCCCCAACAAGAGACAACAAGTGAATTATAGTATTTCACAAAAATTAAACCAAAATTACAAGATTAGAGACAAAACGCTGAGAATAAAATCATTCTGAACACATCAAGATTAAAATGATGAATAATTTCAGAATAAAGAGAACTTTTCGACGGGGAAAAAGCCTTTTCTGTTTTTCTTTTAAATTATATTTAATCATTCGGAATTTCTTTCTCTCAATTTCACATTTAAGACTCTGTCATGTTATTATTGGTAAATAGAAAAAGGACTCCACTCGATTATTAATGAAACACATTTCCACTCAGAGATTTGTTTAAAAAACCAACTCTCCGTTCTTCCCGGTTCCTAATTATCGCTGTCCCACCCCGAGAGTGAACAGAAAAAGAACTGCGCTGTAAAAAAAAAATAAAAAAAACGAATAAATCCGGAAAAAAAAAGTCTGTCCAATTTTGGGCAGCAGCATTTCTTTTTAAATTGGCGGGTGGGGCTCATGCAGCTTTCATCAGGGGAGGATTTGCAGGTTTCTCCCTCTAGCGCATTTGAGCAAATCCCCCCGAAATCCCAGGACAAGACAATCCCGATGACATTTATGACAGGATGGAGGAACCTTTTCACCGAGCACAAAGACGCTCTCCAGCTGCCATGTACAAATAAAACAGGCTGGTCCAGTCCAGGGCTTATTCGCTGGACTTGAGACTTTTATTATTACGCTCTGGGATTCACTCAGTCGTAGTGGACACAAAAATCCATAGTTACAGGTATTTTGGTTCTTATTATTTTTTCTCTTCAAATCGTACGGGAATAGTTTTTTTTAATGTTTATTCTGGGAATCGTTCTTCAGAAATCACTTTTCCAAAGGTTTAGCCAGTCTGCAGGTTCACACACTACAGCACCACATGGGCGTGAATCTGCAACTTGTAAAAGGTTAGACATTTGACCTCCACTGATATATATTATTATCACATTTTGTAATAACTTTTCTAAATGTAATACAATAATGCACTATGTATTATTACAGGGCTGTGTGGAATACAGACAGATGAATCACGAAGGACCACAGACAGATGAGTCACGAAGGGACCACAGACAGTTGAGTCACTCAGGGACAACAGACAGTTGAGTCAGGCAGGGACCACAGACAGTTGAGTCAGGCAGGGACAACAGACAGTTGAGTCACTCAGGGACAACAGACAGTTGAGTCAGGCAGGGACCACAGACAGTTGAGTCAGGCAGGGACAACAGACAGTTGAGTCACTCAGGGACAACAGACAGTACAGTCACACAGGGACCACAGGCAGTTGAGTCAGGCAGGGACCACAGACAGTTGAGTCAGGCAGGGACAACAGACAGTAGAGTCACACAGGGACAACAGACAGTTGAAGTCATACAAGGACCACAGACAGTTGAGTCACTCACAGACAACAGACAGCACAGTCACACAGGGACCACAGACAGTTGAGTGAGGCAGAGACCACAGACAGCAGAGTCACACAGGGACCACAGACAGCAGAGTCACACAGGGACCACAGACAATTGAGTCAGGAAGGGACCACAGACAGCAGAATCACACAGGGACCACAGACAGCGGAGTCATGCAGTGACCACAGACAGCTGCTAGGGAACAGAGGGCCATCACATGACCCAGTCGTCTTGCATCACAATGTGAACATCAACTTCAACACCTGACTGTTCACTTTCTGCCTCATATAATAATAATATATAATAGTATACATATAATAATAATATATAACAGTATATATATTTAAAAGGACCCCAATGAAAAAACACCCAAGGCAAAATGGTACATCGCCCGGAATAGGGAAACCGGGGCCCCCTCCTGGAGCCAGACCTAGGAGGGGAGCTTGCCAGCAAGGGTCTGGTGGCCGGGCCTTTACCCATGGGGCTCGGCTGGGCATAGCCCGAAGAAATATCATGGAGCCGCCAACCAGTGGACCCACCACCTGCAGGGATAGGCGTTGGGGTCGGGTGCAATGCCAGCTGGGCGGCGGGCAAAGGCAAGGGCCTGGGCCTGCTGATCCTCGGCATCGTACACTAGTTCTAGGGATATGGAATGTCACCTCTCTGGTGGGGAAGGAGCTGGAGCAGGTGCGGTAGGTGGAGCGGTACCAAATAGATATAGTTGGGCTCACCTCTACGCACAGCACTGGCTCTGGAACCAAACTCCTGGAGAGGGGCTGGACTCTCTCCTTTTCCGGAGTTGGCCAGGGTGAGAGGCGCCGGGTGGGTGTGGGGATAATCACAAGGCCCCGGCTGAATGCCGCTGTGTTGGAGTTCTCCCCAGTGAACGAGAGGATCGCCTCTACAAGTTGCGACTACAAGTTGCTAAGGGGAAAGCTCTGACTGTTGTGTGTGCTTATGCACCGAACACCAGTTCAGAGTATTCAGCCTTCTTGGAGTCTCTGGGTGGTGTCCTGGAAGGGGCTCCGCCGAAGGACTTTATAGTTCTACTGGGAGACTTCAACGCTCACGTGGGCAACGATGGAGAAACCTGGAAGGGGATGATTGGGAGGAACGGCCTGCCTGATCTGAATCCGAGCAGTGCTTTGTAATTGGACTTCTGTGCTAGTTATGGATTGGCCATAACGAACACCATGTTGGAGCATAGGGTGGCTCATAAGTGTACGTGGTACCAGATCACCTTAGGTCAAAGATCGATGATCGACTTTGTGGTCTGTCATCAGATCTGCGGCCGTATATCTTGGACACTCGGGTGAAGAGAGGAGCAGAGCTGTCAACTGATCACCACCTAGTGGTGAGTTGGATCAGATGGCGGGGGAAGCTGCCAGACAGACCCGGTAAACCCACACGTGTAGTGAGGGTGAACTGGGAACGCCTGGTGGATGCCCCTGCCCGCGAGGTCTTCAACTCCCACCTCCGGAAGAATTTTTCGCACATCCCGGGAGAGGTTGGGGACATGGAATCCGGGTGGGTCATGTTCAAAACCTCCATTGCAGAGGCGGCTGCTAGGAGCTGTGGTAGGAAGGCAGTCGGTGCCTGTCGTGGTGGTAACCCAAGAACCCGTTGGAGAACACCAGCTGTGAAGGAAGCCGTCAAGCGGAAAAAGGAGGCATTTCGGGCTTGGCTGGCCCAGGGGTCTCCCGAGGCAGCAGAGGGGTACCGGCAGGCTAGAAGGGCTGTGGCTTCGGCGGTCACTGAAGCAAAAACCCGGGTGTGGGAGGGGTTTAGGGAGGCTATGGAGAAGGACTTTCAGTTGGCCTCAAGGAGGTTCTTGCAAACTGTTCGGTGACTCGGAAAGGGAGAGCAGGGCTTGGCTCAGGCTGTGTTCTGAAGACTTGGGGGAAGTCTCGTCCATATGCCTGGCAGAGGTCTCTGAGGCAGTTAAAAAGTTCCTCAGGGGCAAGGCAGCGGGGGTGGATGAGATTTGCCCTGAGATGCTGAAGGCTCTGGACATTGCTGGGCTGTCTTGGTTGACTCGCCTCTTCAGTGTCGCGGGGATGTCGGGTACAATACCTGTGGAATGGTTCCCATTTTTAAAAAGGGGGACCGGAGGGTGTGCTCCAATTATAGGGTTATCACACTACTCAGCCTCCCCGGGAAAGTTGACTCCTGGGTGCTGGAAAGGAGGCTCCGGCCGATTGTCGAACCTCTGATTCAGGAGGAGCAATGCGGATTCCGTCCTGGACGTGGAACAGCGGGGGCCGTGGGAGTTTGCACATCCAGTCTACATGTGTTTTGTGGACCTGGAGAAGGCCTTCGACCGTGTCCCTTGGGAGATCCTGTGGGGGTACTGAGGGAGTATGGGGTCCCGGGGCTATTGGTACGAGCCATCCAGGCCTTATACAACCAAAGTGAGAGCCGTGTTCGTATTCTCGGCACAAAGTCAAACACGTTCTTAGTGGGTGTGACTCCGCCATGGTTGCCCCTTGTCCCCGATTCTGTTTGTGATATTCATGGACAGGATCTCAAGGCACAGCCGAGGTGAGGAGAGAGGTTTGGAAACCTCAGAATTGCATTTCTGCTTTTTGCAGATGATGTGGTTTTGTTGGCTTCATCAGACCGTGACCTCCAGCACGCACTGGGGCGGTTTGTAGCCGAGTGTGAAGCGGTCGGGTAAGAGTCAGCACCTCCAAGTCTGAGGCCATGGTTCTCTGCTGGAAAACGGTGGATTGCTCCCTCCGGGTTGGGAGCGAGTTGCTGCCCCAAATGAAGGAGTTCAAGTATCTCTGGATCTTGTCCACGAGTGAGGGGAAAATGGAGCGTGAGATGGACAGGCGGATCAGTGCGGTGTCAGCAGTGTTGCGGGCGTTGTACCGGACCGTTGTGGTGAAGAGGGAGCTGAGCCGGAAGGTTAAAATCTCAATTTACCAGTCCATCTACGTCCCAACCCTCACCTATGGTCATGAGCACTGGGTAGTGACCGAAAGAACGTGATTGCGAATACAAGCGGCCGAAATGAGTTTCCTCCTCAGGGTGGCCGGGCTCAGCCTTAGAGATAGGGTGAGGAGCTCGGACATCCGGAGGGAGCTCGCAGTAGAGCCGCTGCTCCTTCGCGTTGAAAGGAGCCAGTTGAGGTGGTTCAGGCATCTGATCAGGATGCCTCCTAAGGCCTTCCTTTGAAGGTTTTCCGGGCACGTCCAAATGGTAGGAGACAATGGCGTAGACCCAGAACGCGCTGGAGGGTTTATATATCCCAGCTGGCCTGGGAACGCCTCGGGGTCCCCCAGGAGGAACTGGAAAACGTCGCCAGGGAGAAGGGGGCCTGGAGCTCCTTGCTCAGCCCGCTGCCACCGCGACCCGGCCCCAGATAAGCGGAGGAAAATGGATGGATGGATGGATGGATGGATGGAGTATATAGTATATATAACAGTATATATATAATAATAATAATAATAATAATAATAATAATAATAATAATATACAACAGTATATAAATAATATATAACAGTATATAATAATAATAATATAAAACACTATACAAATATATATATAATATATAACAGTATATATACTATATATAATAATATATAACACTATATATATAATAATATATAACAGTACATATATAAAAATAATATACAACGGTATATATATAATAATAATATATAACACTATATATATATATATATATATATATATATATATATATATATATATATATATATAAAACAGTAAATATATATAAGAAGAAGAAGAAGAAGAAGAATATTTAATCGTCACACAGCACACACATGCTTTGGATGGTGGCCACCATCTTATAATATATATATAGCTTATAATAATAATATTTAACACTATATACTAACAGCACAACACTATATATATAATAATAATATATAATGTTAATATGTTGCGGCTGATTGGTATATACATACACAGAAAAAACCTACACACAATAGGCAATAAAAAGTCACACATTATGCAATCACACTGCACACAACACCACCACAGTCGTTAAGCGTCAAAAAAAAAAAATCTGCAATTAAACCTCCAAGCTTCACAGCTTATTCCAGTACTGTGTGTGTGTGTGTGTGTGTGTGTGTGTGTGTGTATCAATTATCACTGACTGAAAATCACCGAAACAGTCAATTAGCATTAATTAGAGTGTTTATGTAGACAATGTGAAAGTACTGGATTACTTTCACTACTTGGATTACTTACTAAGTATTGGATACTAATCCGAGCTGTTCAAAATATGCCGTAGCTATTGATTGGACCACAGCCAGGAAGCATCAACCCTCTTTTTAGCCGGTGTTGTTCAGCTTCGGGGGAAACAAGCAAATAAACGGTCATTTTGGTCTGAATCCAGAGTCTGAATTTGGGGCAGATCAAGCGCACGTGCACTGATAACAGTGAACAAGTTCCCTTTGCATCGATCTTTCTGGAAATACATCCATGTTTTCCCAAACAGAAGCAATGGAAAACATTATTTGTAAACTGTTTGAATCCCTCTTTACCCATCCTAGTATCTGCTCCTGGGAGCAGCGAGGGCGGTTAAGTGTCTTGCTCAAGGACACTTCAGCACGCCGGGAGGACGAACGGCGGATCGAACCGGTGATCCTCCGATCACTAGACGACTCGCTCCACCTCCTGAGACACTGCCGCCCACCCCGTTAAGCTCTCAGGCGGGGGCTACCGAGTTGGGAATTACTGATTTCCGAGTTCCAATGGAACACAGCATCACTTCCTGCTGCCTCTTTTCTCATCCGCCTGAACCTGAGAGCGCAGAGAGCAGCCCATACCAACGCCGGCTGCCAGAACCGGGGGAACAGATAATGAGTAAAATGAGCCGCTTCCGAGCAGGACAGAAGGTGCAAACGTGGACGCCGACGCCCAGAACCAATCCCCAGCTCATGTCCATATATGGTCAATGACGTCATGGAAACCCACGGAGTGCACAATGTGCAAAGGTTTTGCCAAAATATGCGTTTTGAGGCAGAGGATGCCGTTCTGGCTGGATGAGCCCTGGCCGCAGAGTCCCAGGATGTGGGGAAGGTCTGGAAACCAGAGGTTTGGCGGTATGACTCCCCTCAGAGAGCCGCTGCGTCTTTAAGCAAAACACGGAAGCCACTTCTTCTACGGGCAGTGCCGCTCCGCCTAACTCCCATCAGCGGGAATGAGCGTCTGAGAAGCGTTTTGAACTCCACGTCCGTGTGCCGTTTCCTGGGCCTGATCTTTTTGTCTTCTCAAGACGATAAACTCTGAGTGGAGTTCTACAGATTCCAGGTGGAACGGGTTTAAAAAGAAACATCACAGCAGTGCACCGACGGTGAAGTCATTCAGTGACTTTCCCTCTTTTCCCCCGGCTTTAATCACTGTTTAAAAATGAAACTGATTAGCACGGGTGCGGTGCGGCCCGCCACGAGCCCGACTCCCCTCTCCTCCGCCCCCCGTCCGCCCCCCTCCCTCTCACCACCACCTATTCTTTGATGTTGTTGTTTTTGCGCGCTGCGCCGCCCCGTCATTTGAATATCACACAGCGAGGGGGCGCCGGCCGGGCCGCTCGCCGCGCCTTTGTTGCCGTGATTAAGGCAGGTGTCGCGCAGGGCTGTGTTTGCTAACGACAGTTTGCATTTAAATAGCTGTCACTCGCCTGTCAGGGCGCGGAGGGAGGACGGGGGGAGGAGGGGGAAGTGTTTGTTTCCGGGGGCCTCCGAAGCGCGCCCCGTGCATCTCTTTTACATAAGCTTAACCTAGCTTCTGCAAATGAGCGGCAGAAAAAGTTTTGAGTGCGCAAGCTTTCGCCGGGATTTTCAACTTGTGGTTCACATTCACGTTCATTTCAACAAGACAATTTTCAAGTTTTTTAAAATGGTAATCCATCACTTTATCTGCATTGAGGGGACTGCACCTCACGTCCCAGAATTCCGTGAGAAAATGCAACTTTGCTTTTTTGTTTACCCTTGTTTCTCCCGTTTCACTGATCTAGGTACCCCCCCTGGCAGACCCCGCCACCGACGATGAAAACAACATACAGACAATAGTTAGTCATTGTTTTTGCATAACTCAAATACTGTATGTTCCTCACTAAGCATGATTTAAAAAGACAAATTTTGTACTGCTGAAATATTTGCAAACATTTTTCCCTGGATTAATTTCCATAAATTCCAGGTTATTGAAAGTGGGAATCATATACAGTCTGTTGTCTGGTTGGGTTACACTACACCACCAAGTCCCAGAATTCTATGGAAACCGCAACGTTCTTTTTGTTTTTTTTAACGTTCATGTTTACCCTTGTCTTCGCTCTATAATAATCCAATTTTCTTCACCTTTATCTAAAATTAAAACAGCTTTTTCTTGTTTTGTTTGGAGAAACCGGGGGAATGAGGAGAAGCACAAGGAGACAAAGACAAAGACACACTCATCGTGTGACCCCCTGCGCTGATTGTGTGGCCCCAAACAACTGCATCCACTGTACACTAAATAGTTGTTTCTCATGAAGGCAGCTTGTGATTTTGCACGCCCTGAACTAAAACAATAAAAAATAATGCACTTACCCCACCTGAACTGTACAACGTGGGAGATCAGAAAACAACATGGAGGTGGAGATGATTTTTATTATGGTGGATGTTAAAGAATCACACGGAGGGTTTTATAATCCCTGTACGATCCAGGTACAATATTAATGTAGGAAGACCAAAATGTCTCATTTGGTCCCGCCCAGAGCAGGGGTGAGTGGGCGGGTCAAAGGGCCGGGGTGTGTCCTGTCTGGTAACAGGGGTGGGAGTGGGGAGGCAGTGGAGTGAACCACGGTGCCCCTGTCAACACGCTGAGGGCCTAATTCACTGATGTTGCACCTGGATAACCCAGGCTACCTGCGTGCCGCTCAACACGGCCGCCTGCTGGGAGCTGCAGATCTGTGTAGTTCTGCTCATATACAGTGTGGACAATTTCAATGTATTCACTTTTGAATTGCTTCAAGTCTTTATATCATGCAGTTTAATGTACATATATATATGAAATGTGGTTTATTTATTTAGAAACACCCCAAAATGTTGAGTAAGATTGTCACATCTTGCAGAATTAAAACATGAACTTTGATATTTTCCTAAGTTTTACAGTTTTATGCTGTTTGTTTAAGTTGCTGTCTCCTCTACTGTTTTTTTTCCCTAATCACACTGGAACCATGACACGCTCCTTTTCCGGCGTGTTCGCGACGTAAAATTTGCGCTGATTCTGGTGTAAAAAGGGTATATTAGGATTATATTAGGAAATTGTGTACACGCTACAGGTGCAAGACCATTTGATCTGGATAATCAAATACGTTTTTTAAGGGGGGGGTTTTTTCAAAATAATCACGGATTACCACTTTAACCTGCGTTTTACAGTAAGTTAAAGTGGTAATCCGTATGATTAGTTTGTTTGTTAAAACAAATCCCCAACCTTTTTCCCAAAATTCTGATTCAATGTCACTTCAAGACTCCTTTGTAGTTTTATGTTTTTTATTGTTTAGACTGTATTGTATTTTTAGTTTTTTTATCGTTTATTATATATATAGACATTGACGGTCCACAGTTGTGTGTCAGTCAGTGACGACGGGCGACCGCGAATGTAAACAACGCCTTTGCATCTATTTCAGGCTTTTCAGTGACAACCGGTGTGAAAGAATCACAGCAGGAAAGCAACACCTGTGTAATCATTTTCCCTGGGATTAAAATAAAGACGATAGCAGGATTTTATGAGCACAAACTTCAATGTAACTTCATCTCACTTGACTGTTTTTGACATACGTGAGTAAAACACAGCAGAGGGGCTGGAATTTGAGGTTGAGCTTGTTAAATTAGTCAGCCATCAGCAAGAATTGGCAATGGCTGACTAATCGGTAAAATATTAATATTTACTAATACAAACAAATAAAAATAGTATGGAATGTCATTATAGATTAAGGTATGTTACTTTTGGGATAGTTCCATTCTCAAATTAAAGCCAAACCATTTAACAAAGCTCTGTAAATATAATTCTCTCTAAAGACTGATGTAGGTTGTGTAGGTCTGATTATAACAAAAAAAGTCAAATTATTTACATTATTGGAAAAATTTAAAATACAAAATGTATTATTGATAATTATACTAATATTATTGAATAATAAAAAATTATTTGTCTCAAATAGGGTTGGGTATCGTTTGGGTTTTTCCCCAATACCGGTGCTAAACCAATACCTTTAAAACGGTAACAGGTGCTCAACGGTGCCTGAAATCATACTTAAAAATAAAAAATTTAAAAAATGAATTAAACTCGACCCAACTACAATAATGTAACACTACAGCACTAATTACAGAAATAAAAATCACAAACTCCAGCAATTATTTTGCAAAAATATTACCATAGTTGCTTTGTCCGGCAAATGACAACACCTCACCCGACTGATGGCAGGTCTTGCACAGGAGAAAAGCCTCTCAGACGAAGTCCATGAGGCCTGTACACCAGGGCTTAAAGTAAAAAAAATCGGGGTCGGGGTCAGTCGAACGTGCTTTGCACCATTTAATTCTCTCTAAAGGTATGTGAGAAATAAATGTTTTATGTTGTTACTCGTTGTTTAACAACTGATCTTCTTGCCCATCACCTGTCTTTGTCCATTGGCTTCCTGAGTCGTTGGTGATTTGTGCTGCTCCAGAAACCTCTCCACCATCAGGAAAAGGGAGTTTCACCATGTTCTGACGTCCGGAATCATCATGTGTTCTGGCAGATCTGAAACACAAATACACATTTTGAATTACGATCTACATTGCTGAAGTGAACTGAATATCAGGCTACGCTACTTACTGAGAAGTCGCTGCCTCTCCCATGGGACGGTTTTGGCCCTGGTGGACCTCTTCAGCCACACCACAACAGCTCAAAGTGTTTTATTTGTGATTCTTCCAATTCGGCCATTCATCTTGTCTTTCATTATTTCAAACAAATGCATACATACATACATACATACATACATACATACATACAAATGTATGCATATTTGTTTGAAATGTCACTAAAATCCAGATAAATGTAAAATTATATCAATTTGTGTTTTAATAATCTATACTGAGATAACAATGCAACTGTCCCATTAAGAGTTTAAATCGCTACTAGATGACATCATCTCTCTTGGTGGGAATCTCTCTGTTACAGGGATTTCAAGATGGTGCCGTGAACAATCACCAAGTTGTGTTGGTGCTCACTAACTAACTATAAAAGTATATAGCAGTATAGTATATAAATAAAAGGATTCTGATTCTGAAGTGATTACTGCTCTCCACATTGCCAGGGTTGGCATCAATAATTGTCTCCCCATGGCCAGGGCCAGGGAGGCCCACACTGCCGGCTGATGTGCTTGGCATGGGGTCACGCAAGCAGTCGAGCACGGTGCATCCCTCTGCTCTTAAGTGTATCCCGTGTGTCACCAGGCGTGTCCTTACATTTGACCTTCCCCTTTACACTTAATTGTTTTAAGACATCAGTTGCACATCCCAAAGTTCAGGTGACACCCACACATTAGACCGTTTATTTTCAGTCATCTTTTTGTATTTAAGGTAGTTATTAGCTAACGGTAGGCTAACTGCAGCTATAAGAGCAGGTGTAATGCTAATTAAAGCTGCAAGCAGCGATGACCTAGTCCTGGATGTGTGTCCGTGGGACGTAAGTCAGAAGTCCGACAGATCATCTAGGAGGAGTTTGCCAAAGTACAGAGCATGAAAATGACCAGAAAATGACAAAAAAAAAGTCACGTAGACAGTGCCTTTTTTCGGACATGAAATTCAAGGCTTTGCCATGCCCACACCATGTGACGAAAACTTGAGCTTTTAATAACTTTTAATCGAACCGAAATCTGCGTGGCGATTTGGTCCGGTAGATACCGATCGTATGTGAACCGATGTCATGTTCGTCATAACTCCTACAAAAAATAAAAAAATAAATGCTCCACAATAGTTTAAAATAACGGCCCTAGCGACCACGGTGTTTGGGTCTTTCCCTGCCCTCGTAATAAAGTTGGTCTGGGGAAACTGCCTGGTAGAGGTAATTAGCCGTTTTCACGCTGCCGTGTGACCGACAGTGGCATTTGCGTTATCTTCGCTACTAATTACGGCTTGTTTACCAGCACCCAAGGGTCTGCAAAGCCAAAAACCATAACAGGTATTTGTAAAGTTGGCTTGTTAGACTGGGGTCCACACACCATACCTGCCGTGCCTGGCCTGTCCTGGGTTCAAGACGTGGTGTTCAGATTAGAAGAACTAATTGCTGAACTTACTTTGATGCCAGAGAAAATACATGCATAGTCTGTGTGTGTGTGTGTGTGTGTGTGTGTGTGTGTGTGTGTGTGTGTGTGTGTGTGTGTGTGTGTGTGTGTGTGTGTGTGTGTGTGTGTGTGTGTGTGTGTGAATATATACTATATAATTATTAGTATTTAGTAGTAATTAGTAGTATTAGTATAGTATTTAATTTATATATATATATATATATATATATATATATATATAAAATCAGTCCAAAAAACAGGTCTAAACGGGCATTCTAGGCACTCTAGAAATCCAGAAGTTTTGTACTGGGGAGAATACAAAAGGTATGGTTTAAAAAGCCTTTACTGTCAGGGCTAAATCGGTTTAAAAAGCCAACATGTCAGCTTTAAATGGCTTCCGCCACGCCGCCTTAATCATAAAGAAATGAATCAAATCCGGATATTAGACATTTCTAAAAGTTATAGTATGTTTGAAATGGGTGCTACGGCACTTATTTGGTCACTTGGGCCCGGGAGTTCAAACTTATATCCGATAAGATTTGGGCTATAGGAATGGATTAAATCCTGAAAATGGGTAGTTCAAAACAAAATTCAGGATTGGGATCACTTTGAAATCAGATGGGAGCAGGTAATCAATTCCAAGCTACAATCTTGATCAATTGTTCAAAACATGTAGTTCAAAAATCACAACATTGGATGTGGATAATTTTGATTCAAAAAAATACAATAAAATCAGGTTTACCCTCGTCCCAGTAGAAGGGTGGATTTAGAGGGGATTACCAGAACAAAATTTACAATACAATTCATTACAAAGACATCTCAATATAAATAACATGGTAAAGGTAAAATTATGAAAAAAATGGCCTCAGTGTTTGTTATATTTGTATTTTTTTTTTCTGTCATATTTAAAGTGATAAAGCATAGTATGCTTTAGACTATTTCCTACATAGCCAAATAGTTAGTGCATTAAACCAAATAATAAGTCTTTTAACAAATGAATAATAAAGATTATAATTAATCAAATATGGTCATGGTTGAACAATTGGTTGAACTATTTAGTCTACAACTAAATAGGCACTTGTCCCTTTCTAATCAACCTTCAACTTGTCAGAAGCATATAAAGTAGGGCGGCTTGATTATGGCAAAAATCATAATCATCATCACAATTATTTTGATCAATATTGACATCACGATTATTTAACACAATTTACTCATTGACTTTGGAAACGTGCATTTACTGAACTTACCAAAAAATAAATATTTTGACACTGTCTATTATTGTTCAATATTCGCTATAGACCAATAATAGAACATGAAACTGTCCCTGAGTACCAATTAAATTAAATACATGGAACATGGAATGGTCACTGAGTTCAGATAAAATACAACTTGAAATTTTTGCCGAGTTACAATAAAATAGAATATGGGACGGTCACCAAGTTTCAGTATAAGGCAACCTGTAACTGGACACAACATGTAACTAACATGGAAATGTCCAGTTCAAACTTCAAATTAATGTTGCTTTCACTTTTCAGTGCAAGTTTACCTATCTATGATTCTTTGGCTCTCTTTTTTTGAGTGTCAACTACGTTACATTACATTGAATCAGGTTTGTGTATCGGAGCAACTTTACGACTACATCACCACAGCGCCCGATCCCTAAGCTGAACTAAACATGCCGCATGGTACAGTCATACCGCGGCCTGGATGAGAGTGAGTTTGGAGGCAGGGGAGGGGGGGTGCATTGGATGGATTGTTTTCATAATCGTTGGAAGCCATAATTGTAATTGAAAATAAAATTTGATCAATCGCCCAACCCTAACCCTAATATAAAGACTTTCGCATCTCTAATTGCACGTCCACTGAGTCTCTTATTGAGACGAATATCAACAGGCAGGCCTGGATCATCAACACAAGCAAGGGGCTCCGGAGGGTCGTCAATGTCAGCGCAGAGGGGGTCATTGGGGCGGGTAGCAATCTTGTGGGAGACAATACAAGCTGCTATTATGCTGCACGCTCATTGCAGCTCCACGCGCAAATAGTTAAGGCACACAAAGCGCCTTTCAGAATCCCATTCAGACGCTTAATAGAACAACATGTTTTTCCTGTGTGTATAGTTGTAGTGTGTCTGTGTTCACTCTGGGTAAAGGTGCCATCAACCACGGTAGGAGTGACAATTAAATAGTCATTCGACTCCATCTCCAAATGACATTAATGACAAACTTGTTTTTTTGTTGTTTTTTTTAATCCCCCAAGAAAATCGGAGCATTGAAGCGGTGAACCCTGTAAGTGCAGTTCACCGTGGTCTGAATCTGACCCTGGGAGTGGAGACGGGGGAATGCTCTATCCCTCTCCGCCCAGAGCTGTTTTGAGCCTCTTTCACACATAATTCCCAATTAATTATAGGGATAACCTTTCCAGCACGTGAGTGAGTTTCACTATTTACACATGCAGCTACATTCAGGAACATTTCCATCTTGCGCCTTTTCACACATGCCATGATAGTGCCGAAATAGAATACAGTGACAGATGGTGTAGCAGCGCAGGATGCTCATTCACTTGGCCGCACAAAGAGGATGTATGCGGACATAGCACGCAAATAAAAATACATACAGTACCCCTATGAAATAAATCCTGAAATAAATAAACAAGGCAATAAATACAGTATATAAATGATTAAATATACGGGCCGACGGACCGGACGGATGCAGTGGTGCACCCGAACCCTCATGCCCCGCCACCGCCGAGATGGGGGGTAAGGGGGGATTTTTCATTTTTTCATTAAATTCTTTCATTCCGATACATGGGATCTTTAATCCCTTCCATTGCGCCGCAGGGTTTCGTGAGACTGTCTATTTACCACACCAACGTCGGCAGTGGAGAAAGGAGTTGCGGTGGAGTTTTTTAAATTTCTCCTTCGGACAGCGGTGTGCAGGTTTCCCGCCCTCCCACGCCGGTTTTCCTGTGTTTTCCCTGTGTTTGTTTCCTGCTTGTATGAAATGAATTATTTTTATTTTTTAAACACGAGTGTTTGAAGGGACTGTCCCGGTCAGTCTTGTACAAAAAATGCGCTGTGTTTTTCGCCACTGTCCAGTGCCGCCTCACGCACATCGTCCGTTGCTTTCCATTTCTATGGGACACAATTTAGTAAAAACTAGATGTTTTTTGCGTAAATAGTTTACTTGTAAAATATAAATCCTGCACTTTTGTAAGGGGAAGACCACATTTGCCCCATTACATTAGGTTCTATGCGCGCACCCCACCCCACCCCCCCCTTCCCTATAGAATTGGAAATTGGCAATCGCTGCCCCCCCAGGCGATCGCCGATTGGAATTTTGCACGATCTCCCAAGCCTGTCACCGAATATTATGCCATCTGGTGTATTGGTTTGGAACTCAGAGAATAGTCTGCTCTCTCTTAAGATGCGTGCCATCATGAACTGAGCCAGGACATTTCACAAGAAAGGTTGGTGATGGCAAGGTCTACCAAAAAGTTAAACATTGATGCTGTGCCTCCTTTCCTGTTTGACAAACTCCCATTCCCTCTGATGACGTTCCGAATAGTGTTTGGGCATGTTTTCCAAGAGAAGAAATTTGCACTTTATCTGGGCAATTGTGGGCAAATTAAACAAAGTGAGCAACCAGGCTGGCCAATGTGAAGGGACACAGCTTTTACTACTTCAATGACAGTAGTCTTTGGACTCCCATAATGTCAGCTATAACTTGGTGGAATGCTCCAGATGCGTAGAAGCGCAGAGCAATGACGACTGTTCTTCCAGTCAGTGCATGACTCCGTAAGGTTCTGTGTTGCAGTTGTGGCCTGACAAGATCTATAACGTAGTTCATATCAGCAAGTCCAGAGCAAAAAACATGCATGAAGTTAATTTATAATGTTGAAGAGGAATGGGACGCCCAAGATAGTCCCAGTGGCGGTAAGCTCTCCTTTCAACATGGTGGAGGTGAACAATACTAGCCATGTCAGTACTGTCATCGTCAGCGACTGACAAGTAGGGGCATCACGATTCATGAAATCCACGACTTATTTGACTTTCGATTTTAAGGTCACAATTAGATTTAAACATATGTATTTTTTCAGCACTGACAGCTATGCCATTGTTAGACTCTCAAGTCTTGATTTGTAAAGAAAACACTTGTTTCTCAATTAGTTACTTTTATTTGAATAATAATTAGAAAATATAGCTGTAGGCAACAATACATGGGGTCCAGGTTAGTCGTGCTGGATAAGACTTACAGTTTTCTGAGTTGCTGTAAAACATACCATGACTTCGGTATTGACACGAGGCTTGCGCGATGGTGCAAAATTCCAATGCACAATGCTCTCAACAACAACACAACAACAACAACAACAACAACAAAAACAATAACAATTGAGCC
>NC_137206.1:812120-837866 GCF_960531495.2 Zeus faber | reverse complement strand
ATATACATAAGTCTATTCCCTTCTATTTTGTACCCCCATTTTGTCTTATTTTATTTTTATTCTATTTTATTGATATTATTCTATTACCTAACTGCATTATGTTTTAGTAATCAGTTGGTTTCAGTTAGTTAGCTAGGTAGGAATTAGGTTAGCTATTGTGTTTGGTTTAGTAACGACATTTCACTGCATACTGTATATGTATGAACGCATGTATATGTATGTGACAAATAAACCTCTTGAATCTTGAATCTTGAAAATGCACGGGATAACATTTCAACGAAGAATTATAACACGGCCCATATCCAGACGCGAACACGATTCACACATATAAAATATATATTTATCAAGGGATAAATATATATTTTATATGGGTGAATCGTGTTCGCGTCAGGATGTGGACCCGTACACGGCTCTCTGTGCGTCCCGATCCCAGAAAGCAACAGGGAGAGCCGAGCCCTGTTCCTCCACATAAAACAACTTTAAACACAGGACACGGAGAAACAGGGCACGAGCATGGAAGGGTATCGTCAAGAATTTCACGTTACTACTACTCTTACAGATACTGCTTACCGATCCGGTACTTTAACGGTACTCTTATCGGTTCTTTTTTAATTTTTAAAAAGAGAAAAACTAAAACAGATTAAGAGCAGAATCAACACTGCATTATTTTCTGCGCATTATGCATGGACAGGGGGCGATCAGGGTTCAATCTGCTCCCTTGGCTCCTCATGCTTGGATGAGAGCCAGGGAAAGGGAGCAGGCCCCGCCCCCCTCGTGCGTATCTCCATTCTGGCGACGGAGACAGAGAGAGAGAGAGGAGAGATGTCCTCGCGAAAATATTTCTTAGACAAATATCTTAATCTTACTACAAGTTAGAAATGGGTTATGAAGGTTAAATAAATAGAAAATCTATTTTCTTGAATTTTCCTGCTCCCAATAGTCAAATATTCACATTGAACAGCCGAATCTGATTCAACTGAGTTGGGTATAGCCCGATTCAGAAATCTCCCTATACAGTGTGGAAGAGGGCTTACTCCTGATTAGTCTTCCATCATCCGTAGTGAAAAGAACGTTTTAAAAGTAAAAGTGGCTACTAAGCAGCGATGATCTGGAAGTAGTGAAGAACATGCCAGCAAATTAGGAACAATAAATAGTTGCAGAATGACTGACTTACTTGAGAAAGTATTAAAACATAGCACAACAAAGATAAAAAATAAATCAATTACAAGAACCTGAAATGTTGTCAACAGTTCTTTCACCATCTGCTTCCCAGTTTGATGCAGTCCTTACACTTCACATGAACAGGGGAAAAAAAATTGACATTTGTCTTTTTGACAAGTATCCACATCGAAATGAATTCCATTGTTTCAGCATTCGGAAAAACAACAGCAACAACAACAACGAGCGAGTTTCTCTTCACACTCGCCTATTGATCAGGAGAGGGAGCGGAGATTAGCAGTCGACTTACAAACACCCCGATCAATAATCATCGCCCTAATTGGGTATTAGCAACAAGAGAGTGGACTCGCACATCAGACAAACAAGCAAATAAAGCTGTGACGTGTCCCCGTGTCTGCCCTGTTCCCGTTTTAACCAGAGCTTTATACCTCCTTTAATTTAAAAGGAGGGGTTTTATTCTTGTAAGGGATACGGTGCAGCGGGCATTCTGTGAAAATGTCATAAGAGCTTAAACAGAACAACCCGGCAAATCCCAGCGCGCTCCATCCCGCGTCCTTATTATCTCACACACTTTCCCCTTCCCGTTTGCTTTGTTTGGGTCTGGATGGTTTTCTTTTTGCGCACAAAAAACATTTTTTCCATCAAAATCCTCCCACCCAAATCCATCCACTCATGTCACTGTAAGGCTAAGAGAGTAATGCTGAGAGTGTCGCCATTACGCAAGGTGCCTTTTTTTTTGTTTCATTCAATAGGGAAATTGAGTAAAATAATTATCCAGATGCAGAACGCTCGTAATGATGGGGGCTATTTTGTTTATTATAGTTATTTTCAATAATAACAATTATATTGGGGCTATTTTAGAGATTTTTCATGATCTAACCACATTTGTCCATCAGAATTTCATCACAACAGATTTTTATTTTGATGCGTCATTTTAGTGCCACACACGAGCTGTCGATTGAAATATCCACCCGCCAGTGCTACGAAACCGCCACACGTGCCTTCACTAAACATTATCGTTGGAATCGCGCTGCCTGAAATCCTCTGTATAACTCTGTATGACGCGCCCCCCCGTTCCTCTCCTGTACATACGTCCCCACTCGCCTTTTGGTCGAGAGCCAAACAACAGCAGCGCTCATCACTGTCACATTATGGTCGCTTAGGCAATTAGATAAAAGAGGCAGTCGTAATAGTTTACACCACATATAACGTCCGGTTCATACAAACTGTCAGTATTTATAAATGTGAGAAAAGCATATGAAAATTAATGGGATAAAAAAAATCTAAAATACCAATGATACCTTTTTTTTTTTTTTTTTTAATTAAGAATAATAAAAAAATAGCCCCAACTCCGAATTACCTTATTGAATGAAACAAAAAAGCACTGCCCACCGCCCACCACTACACTACACTAGGCTTGGGCAATCGTGCAAAATTCCAATCCATTCCAATACATGATTTTATCGGGGGCACGTGCTTGCACTGTGGGGTTCGCGCATGCAGGCAAAAGTTCCAGAAGTGCAGGATTTATTATTTATAAGTAAAGTATTTATATAATATACTGTATATGTATTTACACAAAAACATCCAGTTTTTACTCAATTAAGTCCCATAACAACGGAAAGCAAAGAGGAGATGTGCGTCCAGACAGTGGGGACGCAGGGTTTTTGTTGAAACAGCACGGAGTAAGGACTCGGACAGTCCCTTAATTCGGTAAAAATTTGGTTGATGCAAGTAAGGCGCGTCGACAAATACTGTCCACTGCTCCTGGCTGCCGAGGAAGGACAAGCCAGGATGGTAAATGCAGAGGCTACATTTCACTGCCCACCACCCAAAAGAGCATGTGTGTGTGTGTGTGTGCGTGTGTATAGAAATATCTACATGTGTTGTAGTGCAGTCATGTGACAAATAAAGATTCTTAAAAGTAGCAAACAAATCTGGACCAGACATGGTGTCCTTAAGTCACTGAAGGTTGCCTCTTGTTAGTCCCTGCCCTTGAATAGCAGCTCCAGTTCCTCAAAATGGCATTCTAAGAACTACAAGCGTTCCTAGTTCCACCAGTGCAGACACAAAAAAGGGACAGTTCCTCCAAAAAGATCTTAGAACTATGGAAAGGTGCAAAAGCACCTACTGTGTGTGAGTGTAGGTGAGACAGAAAGAGGGGAAAACAATGTACTACACACAGCTCAACAATATGATGAGAATTTAGCCATTTTAATGTTGATAGGTTAAAAAAAAGAAACCTTAAAAATACATTAAAAAAAAAAATAGAAATCAACCAACGCTTAAGCCCAGCGGGGGGTCAATTTAAGGCCGGCAGGCCGCCGGGGTGCAATCCACTGGGGGAACCCCTGAATATAAACTAATAATAAGATAAGGTAAAATAAGATAACACTTTATAAATCCCAGTGGGGGAACTCAGGGGTCACAACAGCAAAATAACATCGAACTAAAAGTAATGGAATAATAGGTAAGATAGATAAATGTTTTTAAATGGAATACAAACACAAATAACATAATGTGCTTATTTATCCACGCAGCTAACACAGAATAGCACCATGCTATGTCGTAGCAGTGGCTGTTAAGCTAAAGTAAATAAGTCCAGTTAGCAGCTGCATACTAAACACAATAAGAAAAACAGCGCTAATATTTAATATTAATTCCAAGGTTTGTGATCATGAGCACCTCCAGTGAAAACATAACAAAAAGGAAAACTGACATTTGACGTCATGCTCGTTTCAGGTGACGTTAGCGTGCGCTGCAGTTAGCTGCCGATGCTAATCCAGGTAGCATACTTTATCCCGACAACACTGGGTGAAAGCTTCACCAAAAACCGTCACATGAATGAACGCAAGCAGCGTGACGCGACCCCCAAGGTCGAGAGAGTATTTTAATGACTAAACAGAAAAGAATGACGTCACCTGAAAACGGGGCGGTGGATGACGTCACGTTCCCGCGTCTCATCCGGACGTCACACACATCGGGGAGAAGGCCAGACGGACCAATCGATCCCAGATCAGTACGATCAGGGCCTTCCGCTAATGAACACGAAAAGGCTTTCTAGTAGATAGCAGATACTTTCAACTGAATAGATCAAAATAGAAAAATGAGCTCAAACTTAAAATAAATAAATACATTTATATCTATATAATTATCTATATATATTTATTTTTCAAGTTTGAGTTTATATTTATTGATTGATTTATTTATTTATTTCATTTTAACCGTTTTAAAACAGCAAACATTTTTTTTCATTTTATTATGAATGTTGACCCAATCACCATGACTCTGTAAAGTTGTGCTCGTTGTTTCTAAGTTATGTAAACATATTGAGTTTATTAATTAATGTAAAGTTATTCACTGGTGCAATTGGTAAAGTTAATGTAATTAACAATTAGAATTGCGATACATGCAATAACTATTAAATATTATTTTAACGCGTCCCATAATTGGGTAGATTGTTCTTGTTATTATTATTATTTGGGTATTTTTGGAATCTGTCAATCTGTCTGTCGTCATGTCCTGGTATTTGTAGCCACTGATAAAAGGATGGAAAACTATTTTGTAAAGTCTTGAATAATCCTGATAAAAAATTTTTTACAGTACTATACAAAGTACTATTTCTTGGCCAGACTGGTCTTTAAATGTTATTCCACCATCACCCCTCAAAATATCCTGTGCTCAAAATAGGAAACATGAAAAGAACGCTTCATCCACCGTGAACTGTGTTCACTCCTCTGCTGTGGCATGGGAAGTGGTTTACTACACGATTGAAACTTTAATATTTACAATCAATTTGATCCTGTTTGAAAGATTCTGTTGATTAGTATTTAAGTTCTCTCTCTCTCTCTCTCTCTCCATATATATAAATATATATATATCAGACCGTGTTTCCGAAACCAGAGCCATCTTGACACATCTTTTCTTTTTAGTTCCTTTTGTTTTCCACTTCTTCCCTCGGAAGGTGTTTTGAAGAACAGAGAGAGATGGAAAAAACAACAACGGTCAGAATAAATCAGCTTTAATTGACGTAACTCGGACTCCTGGAGGATATCGAGGAGTCCGACTCCCGACCCGAGCCCGGACTCAATGGGGGGTGGGGGACGGTGGGGGTTCCTTCAGCAGGGACCAGCGGTGCGCAACGCCTCCAACCTTCGGTGGTGGTTGTGGTGAAGGTGGAATCATCGCAGGAACCCCACTTTTTCCTCCGCGGGCATCCCCTGGAGACCCGCTGTAAACACCGCACACCCACCCTGAGGCCAATTAGCCTCTGAGACGGGGCCCCCGGCGAAGGGCCGGACTTGGGTTTTTTCCCTAATTACCAAAGGAAGTCGGTGTCCCGTGGGCACCATTGGAGCTTTCAGGAGAGGAAATTGTGTTTATTTATTTTACTACTGCTGTGATAACGCACGGTAGGTTGCGATTTATATTTATATAATCCAGGCCAGACGTTATGTGTGGAAATAACGAGCGAAGCCCAGAGACCGATGTGTATTGGAACGCGACCCTCGAACGGCCACGCCGCCCACACGCCTCACGCCGCTCTCTCACAACCGCCAGGCCACCAGACAACACATCTTCTGCTGATATGAGTGAGGATTTAGGGGACGGGAGACTGTGTGCGTGTGTGTGTGTGCGTGCGTGCGTGCGTGCGTGCGTGCGTGCGTGCGTGCGTGCGTGCGTGCGTGCGTGCGTGCGTGCGTGCGTGGGGGGCAGTTAGAGCAGCTATTTCCTGTTGAATTGACGTTCCGTGACGGACGCTGGAAACGCCGGGTTAAACAGCGGAGCATGTGAATCGCAAAAGCGCTAATGAAGGTTTACGAGAATCGCGCTGCAACAGTTTCCAGCAAAGTGAGATTATCTGCTTTGGTGTTTTCGGGCTCACGTCACTGCTCTCCCTGTGACCTCCGCCTGAGTTTGACCTCTACGCTCATTTTATTTTATATGCACAGTTACCGAGGCCGTGAGACCAGGATCTTATGCAGTGGAATGAGCCGTGATATCGGTTGCGTGCAGGTGGGTTAGAGCTGCGGGGGAGAGCAGGCTTCTTTAACTCAAGCAACAAGTTTTGGATCTGACTGCTCTGTTTATGTTATCTAGTATTGTACTATTGCAACTTAGGACTACTGGTTTGACTCTGCACATTTCACTGCTATTTGCTGATCTGCCAACAAGCTTGTGTTTCCAGACACACCCCCTATTCAGGTAAGTCCTCTCTTATGTGGGCGTGCTCTTAGCCAGGTGCAACCCTAATCACATGAGCAGCTGTATTCTATCACCTATTTATGGTCCTGCCCTTGAAGCGTGAGCTTCAAGCGTTGTGTAAAGACACACGTCTACCTCTGCACGTCCACCGAACAAGGCAAACCTGCCTTCTTTTTCTCACTCCATACAAATTGTGCTACTACCACATCTCTACAACTTCAAGGTCACCCAGAAAGCCTCGTTATACCATACGCCGATGCAATCCGGGTAACCTCAGGTCTCTGCAGCAAACATCTTCTGCAAAGACCTCCTTCTCTGTTGGCTTGTGGAATTGTCGATCTGCAGTTAACAAGGCAGACTTCATTTCTGGTCATGCCAACTACCTCTCCTTGGAGCTCCTTGCTCTCACTGAGACGTGGATTAAACCGGAAGATAGCGCAACTCTGGCTGCACTCTCCACAAACTACATATTCTCCCACACATCCAGACCATCTGGCCGTGGTGGTGGGACTGGCCTGCTAATTTCCAACACATGGAAATTGAATCCACTGCTGCCTTTAAACAACTTTGTCTCCTTTGAATATCACGCCGTCTTGGTGACTGCTCCGGTGAAAACCTATGTGGTCGTCATCTACCGTCCATCAGGACAACTAGGTGACTTCCCACATGAGCTTGACACCCTGCTGTCATCAATTCCTGAGCATGAGTGTCCCATGCTCGTCCTTGGAGACATGAACATCCACTTAGACAGTGCGAGCTCGGCTGACTTCCTGTCTTTGGTTCGCTCGTTCGACCTAAGACAGGTCCCGACTCCACCGACTTACAAGGCTGGCAAAGAGCTTGATCTCATTCTTGCTCGGAGCTGCACCACAGACAACCTAAGGGTCACTCCTCTTCATCTCTCAGACCACTTCTTCATCCACTTCAATGTCCAGCTACCAAAACAACCCCCCACCTCCCCACCCATTGTTACTATCCACCGCAATCTCTGCAACCTGTCTCCCACCCACTTCTCCTCTGTGCTCTCCTCTTCTCTTCCACCTCACAGCACTTTCTCCTCTCTGCAGGTTAATGATGCCACTGATTCTCTCTGCTCCACCTTGAGCTCATGTCTGGATAGCCTGTGTCCACTATCCACCAGACCTGCTCAATCAACCCAGTCGCACCCTTGGCTGAGTGAGACCCTCCGGACAACGCGCACTGACCTCAGAGCAGCCGAGAGGAAATGGCACAAATCCAAAACAATTGAATATCTTGCAAGCTACCAGACACTGCTGTCCTCCTTCTCTTCCAGCATCACTACTGCAAAGAAGGTCTTCTTCAACGCTAGGATCAACAGTGCCACAGACACACGTAAGTTATTCGCCACCTTCAAGTCTCTGCTTTACCCTCCACCACCTCCCCCAGCTACTAACCTCACTGCTGACTGCCTTGCCTCCTTTTTTACTAACAAAGTGGCAGCCATCAGCAGCCAATTCACTAAACAACTTACTCACAACCTGTCTTCTCCAGCCCTAGGCTCATCGTTCCCTGGTTTCACCCCCCTCGCTGAAAGTGAGGTATCTAAACTACTAACATGTAGCCGTCCTACTACCTGTCCGCTAGATCCGATCCCATCCAACCTCCTTCAAGCCATATCACCGACTATCACCCCGGCAATCACACATATGATTAATTCTTCCCTAACTTCCGGCACTTTCCCCTCCGCTTTCAAAGTGGCTAGGGTCGCACCACTGCTCAAAAAACCCTCACTCGATCCCAATCAAGTAGAAAACTATTGGCCGGTCTCTCTCCTCCCATTCCTTTCCAAAACCATAGAGAGGGCGGTCTCTAGACAGGTTACAGAGTACCTGTCAAGAAACAACCTTCTCGATACACTTCAATCTGGCTTCAAAAGTGGTCACCCCACCGAAACAGCCCTGTTGTCTGTGACAGAGGCCTTAAAAACTGCTAGAGCTGCTGCCAAATCCTCGGTTCTCATTCTGCTTGACTTATCAGCTGCTTCTGACACTGTCAATCACAGCATACTCCTGTCCATACTCTCAAGTGTGGGCATAACGGGCAGTGCACTTTCCTGGTTCGAATCTTACCTCACTGGCCGCTCGTTCAATGTGACACGGCAAGGCCAGCTGTCTGTGCCTCACGACCTCACCACAGGGGTGCCCCAAGGCTCGGTGCTAGGACCCCTCCTCTTTGCCATATACACCACCTCACTGGGCCCGATCATCCGCTCACATGGCTTTTCATATCATTGCTATGCGGATGATACTCAACTCTATCTGTCCTTCCCGCCCGATGACCCCACTGTCTCGACACGGATCTCGGATTGTCTTGCTGACAAATCCACATGGATGAAGGATTATCATCTTCAACTAAATCTGGCGAAAACGGAACTGCTGGTCTTCCCGGCCAAACAAGGTATTTATAACAACATTGATATTAAAATCGACTCTCTATCTCTTGTTCCTACCAAGGCTGCAAGGAATCTAGGTGTCATTATTGATGACCAACTGACATTCTCGGACCATGTTGCCGCTGTCTCCCGGTCCTGCCGCTTCACACTATTCAACATCCGAAATGTCAGGCCGTACCTGACCCAATATGCCACTCAACTGCTGGTACAAACCTTGGTGATGTCCCGTCTCGACTACTGTAACGCCCTCTTAACAGGCTTGCCAGCCTGTGCGGTGAAGCCACTGCAGATGATACAGAATGCGGCGGCGCGACTGGTGTTCAACCAGCCAAAGAGGGCACATGTTACTCCGCTGCTCATCGAGCTCCACTGGTTACATGTAGCCGCTCGCATCAAGTTCAAGTCTCTGATGCTGGCCTACAGAGTGATTGCTGGGAATGCTCCCGCCTACTTAAATGCTCTTGTAAGAGCACATGTTGCCCCCCGGGTGCTGCGCTCGTCAAATGAGCGTCGCCTGGCTCTGCCGACCATACAGCCACGGCAATCCAGGCTATTCTCATTTGTAGTTCCACGTTGGTGGAACGAGCTGCCAAAAATGACCAGAGCAGGGACCTCCCTCTCTGTCTTTAAGAAGCACCTGAAGACCCAGCTCTTCAGTGAGTACCTCCTCTCCTAACCTACTCCTAACCTCCTAACTTAGCACTACCTGGCACCATTTATTGTTACACTAATGTCTCTGTCGCAATGTAGCTTGAATGTTATTCTCCCTTGTAAGTCGCTTTGGATAAAAGCATCTGCTAAATGACTAAATGTAAATGTTAATGACTCTACTGACCGGAAGTTACGTCTATCAAGTTTATTTTATTGGTACTTGGGCTTCAAGGGCTTAACTTTGGACAACTTGTCCCTCATCAGGCACGGTACTCATTTTGTTCCACAAGGAAACAGAGTAAAATAAAATAACCTGCTTCTAAAATAAAAACACAATGTTTTCCCATCACTGGTGCGACCACAGGCGGTACCGTCGGAGAGGGCCACGATTATTCGAAATGATATAGTTGTCCTTGCAATGATATATTTAGGGGGACAACTCTCAGTTTAGCTTTGTGTTCTCTCTGTGCAATTTCGCACTTTTCGCACAATAACAACTACATATATATATATATATATATATATATATATATATTTATATGTACTGTATATATATAAATATATATATTTAAATATATATATTTACAAATGCAATATATATATATGTATACATGATAAATGTCCAGCTTTGTCCAGGGGGCGCTATTTACAATATTTACAGAACTCAAATGACTTTGGCTCCAACAGTAGTAATTTTTGCCTGAAAAATAACAAGAGGGCTGCCAAACAATAACAATTATATATTTTTTAAGTTTGAGAATTTCTTCACAGGAGTTAATACATTTTTTTCTTCTAGATATTTTTGTTAACTCTCCAGCCTCAAGTTGGAGATACTTTCTTGTGTTGATCCTGTTTCCTGTGTTTACCTCAAAATTAAGATTCTTTGATACGCACAGCTTTCAATCAAGCACAAGGATTTGAGGAGGAGGTCGTCCCTAAAAATCTCATCATGAAAGCACATTTAGTGTTTTATTTATTTATATATCATTATTTTCTGCATTCAACATAAAATGAATGGCCTTTTTCCCTCATTTTAACTAAAATTATCTCTCAGACGCTGAGAGAGGCGGTGCATTCTTCCGTGCAATTAGCTGCTGACATCTGATCATTTTTAATGTTTGTTATTTTTGATTGTGCATGTCTCTTTGGAGGAGTTTCTGGCTGTGACGTGCGTCGCAAGGTGAGTGCTGGTTGTTGTCGGGAGGTCGCTGTAATTAAACGCCGCCTGCTGAACCACTCACAAATTGAGGCAAAACTTCCTGAAATACAAAAACAAGAAGAAGAGGAGGGAAATGAAATATGAATATGATATACTGACAGTAAAATAAATCAAGCATGTTTTTATTACTTGTTAATAAATATTTGTCACTTTATATTTCACACTAAATGTATGAATATGAACTTTAAGAGATATGATGAATTTCTTGAAGATCTTGTGTTGAACGCCCGATGCAGGGTGTCGGTAAGTCCTTGAAAAATAATGTGTCTTCAATTCCAAATTCAGTTTAAAAGTCATTCAATACACATAATCCACGTCCCAGCTGCTTGTCTGTGCATACGCATCGTTAAAATCAAGTATATTGATGCTTTATGTAATTATTGGGTCCGGAGCTGTAGGTTTAGACTTTTAGAGCATCAGGAATTAAGAATTTGACAATATTGATGTGAATTCATGAATTCAAATTTTGAATTTTGAAATACGCACAATTCACTTAAATAAGAAATTCATTAATAGTGAATATGGCAACGTCCAACGTATATGTTAATGACATCATTATGTTCCAATATGTGACTCATTTACTTAGTTTCAAAGAGGACCTACTGTATATGCTCCTTTTCAACAAGTAAATAAGTCTCTGAGGTCCCCAAAATATGTTTTTTAAGTTTCTTTTGCCAAAAATATCACTCAGATTATGCATTCTAGCCATTCTAACATGCCTCTAAACCAGGGGTGGGCAATTCATTTTTACAAGGGGCCAGATGAGAAACCTGATCTGTGTTGGAGGCCAAACCAATATGTCATTTTCTCCCATTGTAAAAAGCAGTAAATTATATGTTTGGATAAACTGCTGCTGGTAATCAGAAGAATAAGGATATTCTGTAAATATTAATTAATATAAAACATGTTAATCTTTACAAATACTGAAAACATGTTTTGCAGTAAGTTAAATATCAGCAGTTGGTCAACTTGATACAACAAGCAACAAGTGCTTTAATGTTTTTCAATTCATTTGGCTTGTTCAGTAAAATCCAGTCCGTCTTGGCCTTGAACAAGTAGATTGAATCTGTGTGGATGTGTGAGGTGGACGTGGGAAGGACAGCTGAGAGGTGACATCACTCATAGAGGATCTGTATCTGGATTTGTTGAACTTCATCACTGAGAATGTCTGTTCACGTACGTAGGTCGATCCAAAGAGGACTAGAATCTTCTGAGCATGCCTCCTCATGAGTGGAAAGTTCTCCTCTTTGAGGGAAGAGTCAAAACCAAGCAGTGAGACTGATCTGAAGTGCTCTGCCAGAAATGTGTCAGACTGCAGGTCATTGAGTTCCATCTGAACATCACTGGGTGCAGGATCCACACTGCAGCTGAAGGGAGAAGAAACCATGTGCGTTTCACTCTCAACTGTTTTAAAGTCTTGAAAGGGCCTTGAAAACTCAGCGTGCAGTGCTTCTAACATGGATGAGTCCCTGTGGGGGTGATCAGCTGATGGTGTGGCTTCCTTCAGTGTTGGCAAGTGGGTGAGAATGTTGTCCTCCGCAGTTCCACATTTAGTTAGTTCGTTAGTGCAGTCACATCTACATCCAAACCCAGGTCTGCGTCTGGAAGCTGTGGGAAGGCGTTTCCTTTCTTTACACACAACTGGTGAATCTCTTCTCTCAGGTCCCAGAGACCATTGAGCACGTTGCCCCGGCTGAGCCGCCTGGTAGCCGTGTGGTAGCTCATGTCACCGTGTTCACTCTCACTTTCCTCCAAAAGAGCAACAAACTGTGATTCAATGCTCTTGCCCTGATGAAGTTAACTACTTTAGTTACAACATCAACAACATGGTTCATTTTTAACACTGACCTACACAACACTTCCTGATGTATAATAAAATGCAAACATGTCAACATCTGCTCAGGGTTCTGTCACTTTATCCTGCATTCTCTTCAAAAGTCCAACGTGTTTCCCCGTCAGATTTGGACAACCATCCGTTGTCGCACCTGCCGGCTTGTCCCGTTTTAGTCCCAACTTGTCCAAACGTGCGTTTACTTCCGTCAACAAATCACTCCCGGTCGTTGTCTCTTCCATTGACCGCATGGCCGCCAGCTCCTCCGTCATTTTAAACTCTGTAGTTCTCCCAGGTAAGAAGATGAGCAGCTGGGCGGCGTCACGTACGTCGCAGCTCTCATCCACATCCAGGGAGAAATAGTCCAAGTCGAGCGCTCTGTTCTTCAGCTGAAGCTCCAGGTTTGGTCGGGAGAGGGGCACGTTCTCAAACGCTCCCTTTTTCTCCGGCATGTTAGTGCTGCAGAGTCCAACAAACACTCCTTCATGAACTCTCCGTCAGAAAACGTTTTACTTTTTCTAGCGATTTTGTGGATACGACACAAGTTGTCTTGACAGCTGCATCTGGACGTGCAAAGTTGAGTAATAAGAACTTGTTGGTTTTGCAGCGTAGCCAGCAAAGTGTCGCGCTCCCTTGTTCTTGATTAGACAAGTTATTGTATTTCTCCTCGTGTGTGGTCACGTAGTGTTGATTCAAATTGTATTCCTCGAACACAGCGACCTGTGTACTACAAGCTAAGCACACAGCTTTACCTTTGACTTTTGTAAATAAATATTAAGCAGTCCACGTCTTGTTGAAAACGCGCCATTCTGTATCCGGTACCTTAGGTACATATAAAAAAAGTGCGTTGCTTTTTAAATTAAAAGCAACACAGTTGTATTGCGTGCACAGCATAAATACTTTTTCATTGATTTTCTTATTTACGATGGACCTCACGCGGGCTGGACAGGGACCCTCAAAGGGCCGGATTTGGCCCCCGGGCCGTAAAATGCCCAGGTCTGCTCTAAACCATCGTGGTAAGCTTAAAATGTAAATGAGCAGCCAGGCCCCTCGTTCTGTCAACCAATGACATTTGATCATGGCTCCTGGGTCTCATTGTATTGACTCCCAGTGGCCGAGGCAGAAATTGTGTTTTTGGTGGCCAGTACAAAATCTGGTGGACTATCTTTTCCTGGGGGGAAGGTTGGGGGGGGTAAGAGAGTGACGGTGAACATACTAGGTACTACATACTATACTACAGAGAGCACACGGTGCTTGTTTCATTACATAAAGAAACAAAGTAAAATAAAATAACCAAACTCTAAAAAAAAACATACTGTTTTGGCACAGTGCGAGGGAGCAATTCGGTTCCGGAGAGACTCCTTCAACTTGTTTCAACAGGTCTGTTGAAGTCAACAATAAATTACGTTTATATTTATTCATTTTCTTACATAAATGTTCTTATTTTTTGGGACAAAATGTATTTTGATCAGACTTGGCTGGGTGGGCGGGGCCAGGCCCACCTTGGCCCACGCGCAGCTACGTGGCTTTTTACTCCGTACCTTTCAGTGATTTCACTTCATCAGCACACCAACACCAACATCTGAATTTGAAATAATCAATCCAGTTGTGTAATCTTCATGTTACATCTACGAGGCCTCATTTCAAAGTTTGTTCCCACTTTGGTGGCCGGGCTCCAGGCTTGTGGGAGACACTGCACATGGGGATTTATTTTGGGCTATCTTGGTTCACACGCCTCTTCAGTGTCGCGTGGATGTCGGGTACAGTACCTGTGGAATGGTTCCCATTTTTAAAAAGGTGGACCGGAGGGTGTGCTCCACTTATAGGGGTATCACACTGCTCAGCCTCCCCGGGAGGCTGAGCAGTCTCCAGGGTGCTGGAAAGGAGGCTCCGGCCGATTGGCGAACCTCTGATTCAGGAGGAGCAATGCGGATTCCGTCCTGGACGTGGAACAAGCTCTTTACCCTTGCAGGGTTGCTGCGGGGGTCGTGGGAGTTTGCCCATCCAGTCTACATGTGTTTTGTGGACCTGGAGAAGGCCTTCGACCGTGTCCCTTGGGGGATCCTGTGGGGGTACTGAGGGAGTATGGGGTACCGGGGCCATTGGTACGAGACATCCGGGCCTTATACAACCAAAGTGAGAGAGACGAACCAAAGAGCCGTGTTCGTATTCTCGGCACAAAGTTGCTGGCCCAAGTGAAGGAGTTCAAGTATCTCTGGATCTTGTTCACGAGTGAGGGGAAAATGGAGCGTGAGATGGACAGGCGGCTCGGTGCGGTGTCAGCAGTGATGCGAGCGTTGTATCGGACCGTTGTGGTGAAGAGGGAGCTGAGCCGGAAACATCGAAAGGAGCCAGTTGAGGTGGTTCGAGCATCTGATCAGGATGCCTCCTGAGCGCCTTCCTTTGAAGGTTTTCCGGGCACGTCCAAATGGTAGGAGACAATGGGGTAGACCCAGAACGCGCTGGAGGGTTTATATATCCCAGCTGGCCTGGGAACGCCTCGGGGTCCCCCAGGGGGAATTGGAAAACGTCGCCAGGGAGAAGGGGGCTTGGAGCTCCTTGCTCGGCCCGCTGCCACCGTGACCCGGCCCCAGATAAGCGGAGGAAAATGGATGGATGGAGAAAGAAACACACAGCAGTATTATTTTTAAAATACTTACATTTCCATCGTCTGCAGTTTATTCACAGAGAGTTGATATTATTTCCTCTTTCTTTTAAAAGATTTGTGCTGGTCTTTTATTTCTCCAGCCGTGGTTGGAGTCAGGCTCAGATGCAGGACAGTTCTGCTGAAGTCCCACTTGACACAAATCAGCGCTGCAGCGGCGTGTTTCACATCATGTTTTCTGGAACAGACAGCTCCCAAACAAACTGACTGGTGAGTCTTACTTCACAGTGCGTGTTCCTAGAACCATCAGAGACAAAAATGTACGTGCACCAGCACTGAAAAAAGGAGTTTTTTCATCATAGCTCCTCTTGCCGCCCGATTCCACTCCAGTCCACGTCCAATTTCAATTCAATATTCAATTGAAATCTGCTTCGTTGGCATGACAAGAGTTCTTACTTTGCCAAGTGAATTATGTGAATTTTGACAAGGACTCCACAGCACGGAACACGTTTCAGACAAATCCTTCTTAACCAGAGTGAGAACTCTGTCTCCCTCCCTCTCCCCCTCTCTCTCTCTCCCTCCGCGTCTCTCTCTCTGTCTCTCTCTCTGTCCCCCCCCCTCTCTCTCTTCCTCCGTCTGGAAAATGAGAGCTTTTTATTTACATGTGTAGAAAGCGCCTTCCCTGCCTCCTTCCCTGAGGACGACGGCTGGTACACTCTGCCAGTCCATCACACGGAGCAACCTGCCGCCAACTGAGTGACAAACTGGCAACCCGCCGCTAGGGTATTCAAACAGGCAACCCGCATCCGGGGTATTCAAACTGGCAACCCGCCGCCGGGGTATTCGAACTGGCAATCCACCGCCGGAGTGACAAACTGGCAACCCTGTCCCCGTCCTCGTCCCTGCTTTGTCTCCATCTCGTCAGGAATGTGCGCTGAAAACACGGAGGAGTTATGGGGAAAAAAAGAAAAGGTTTTTTGAAACCAAAAAACCAAAAGGTGTCAAACTGGGACGCTGAATAATGTGATAAAGTTCTAACAGTGGCTGGATTTGAGTAATTGAAACGAGATACTGTAAATATCAAATTCATCACCACGGCATCAGGATCATAATCAGTTCATTTTGACAAGTACATTTTCATATTTGTGCTGCGTTGCTGTACATTCCATTTTTCTCATCAAACAGTGTGCACATTTGTCGCTTTACATTTTGTGCTTTACTTTTACCATTTTCTGTCAAAAATGTGTGTAAAAAATACTTCACGCCAATAAAGTCTGATTATCTCATTCTTTGTGAATAACAATAAATTGATAATATTAAGCCAAATTAACCATGAATGGAAGTAGAACCACTGGTTCCAAACTTGAGGGGCCAGACCCCCGTGAGGTGTCCACTGCGGGCAGTGTCACCTTTGACGCATCATAAACACAGAAAACAGAACAAAACTGTTTTGTTTTGTTTTGTTTTTTTGAATTCGACCAATCCCCGTGTTTAACGCGCTGGGATTAGGGAGGCGTGGGCTCCTCTGCGCGGGGACGGCCCGTTGTATAAGCACTCTAGACGGTTGTTCAGGGCCACAAACACTAGGGGTGGGGGCCACATGATGAGCGTATGTGCCCCACGATGAGCCTAGGGACCCCGCAATGAGCGTAGGAGCCACACGATGAACGTAGGGGCCACACGATGAGACTAGGGGCCACACGATGAGACTAGGGGCCACACGATGAGTGTAGCAGCCACATGATGAGTGTGACGTCTCCTCTCCGCTCTGCTCTGCCAATTTGTGCTGCTTTAAAAGCCTCCCCTCAATGAGGGCCACATAAAGCCAAGGAGGGGCCCCGTCTCTGGGACCTACAGTTACCCAGAACCCCCTGCACCGGGTCACGGTGGAGATGTGAAGGTGCAGCTACGTGGAGACGTTAACGTGCAGCTACGTGGAGACATTAAGGTGGCGCTACATGGAGATGTTCGGGTGCAGCTACGTGGAGACGTTATGGTGCGGCTACGTGGAGACCTTAGGGTGTAGCTACATGGAGACGTTAAGGTGCAGCTACATGGAGACGTTAGGGTGTAGCTACGTGGAGACGTTAGGGTGTAGCTACGTGGAGACGTTCGGGTGCAGCTACGTGGAGACGTTAGGGTGTAGCTCCATGGAGACGTTCGGGTGCAGCTACGTGGAGACGTTAAGGTGTAGCTACATGGAGACATTCGGGTGCAGCTACGTGTAGACGTTAGGGTGCGGCTACATGGAGACATTCGGGTGCAGCTACGTGTAGACGTTAGGGTGCGGCTACGTGGAGACCTGGTTCAAAATTCCACATAAGTGGTGAAAATATATATTCACTGGAAATTGTAAGAATCTGTTATGTTATGTTATGTTATGTTATGTTATGTTATGTTATGTTATGTTATGTTATGTTATGTTATGTTATGTTATGTTATGTTATGTTATGATCATGGTTATGTTATGTTATGTTATGTTATGATCATGGTTATGTTATGTTATGTTATGTTATGTTATGTTATGTTCGTGGCTTTGTTATGCTCATGGTTATGTTATTGTTATGGATATGTTATGTTATGGCTATGTTATGGTATGTTATGTTATGTTATGTTATGGTATGTTATGTTATGTTATGTTATGTTATGTTATGTTATGTTATGTTATGTTATGTTATGTTATGTTATGGCTTTGTTATGGCGTTGTTATATTATGTTATGCTATGTTATGTTGTTGTTATGCCCATGGTTATGTTATGATTATGTTATTTTTATGTTATGGTTATGTTATGATTATGTTTTGTTATGTTATGTTATGTTATGATCATGGTTATGTTATGTTATGTTATGTTATGATCATTGTTATGTTATGTTATATTATGTTATGTTATGTTATGTTATGTTATGTTATGTTCGTGGCTTTGTTATGCTCATGGTTATGTTATTGCTATGTTATGGATATGTTATGTTATGGCTATGTTATTGTTATGTTATGTTATGTTATGTTATGTTATGTTATGTTATGTTATGTTATGTTATGTTATGTTATGTTATGTTATGGCTTTGTTATGGCTTTGTTATGGCTTTGTTATATTATGTTATGTTGTTATGTTATGCCCATGGTTATGTTATGATTATGTTATTTTTATGTTATGGTTATGTTATGATTATGTTATGTTATGGTTATGTTATAGTCATGTTATGGCTATGTTATGGTTATGTTATGGCTATGTTATGTTATGTTATGTTATGTAATGTTATGTTATGTTATGTTATGTTATGTTATGTTATGTTATGTTATGTTATGTTATGTTATGTTATGTTATGGCATGGTTGTATTATGTTATGGTTATGTTTATGGTTATGTTTATGATTATGGTTATGGTTATGGTATGGTTATGGTTATGGTATGGTTATGTTATGTAATGGTTATGTTGTTATGTTATGCTCGTGGTTATGTTATGTTATGCTATGCTATGGTTATGTTATAGTCATGTTATGTTATGGTTATGTTATGGCTACGTTATGTTATGTTATGTTATGTTATGTTATGTTATGTTATGTCATGTCATGTTATGATTATGTTATAGCTATTTTATGTTATGTTATGTTGTGGTTATGTTTTTGTTATGCTATGTTATAGTTATGGTTATGTTATGGTTATGTTATGGTTGTGTTATGGTTGTGTTATGTTATGGTTATTTTATGCTATGGTTATGTTGTAGTCATGTTATGTTATGGTTATGTTATGGTTATGTTCTGATTATGTTATGTTATGGTTATGTTATGGCTATGTTATGTTATGGTTATGGTTATGGTTATGGTTATGGTTATGTTATGTCATGTTATGTTATGTTATGTTATGTTATGTTACGTTATGTTATGTTATGTTATGTTATGGTTATGTTATGTTATGTTATGTTATGTTATGTTATGTTATGTTATGGTTATGGTTATGGTTATGGTTATGGTTTTGTTATGTTGTGTTGTGTTGTGTTGTGTTGTGTTGTGTTGTGTTATGGTTATGTTATGGTTATGGTTATGTTATGTTTATGGTTATTGTTATGGATGCTGGATGTTCATATTTGTCATTTACCTACGTTGGATCACATCAAAAAAAGTTTTTTTATTTTTTGTCAAAAAAAATAATTAAGACATGGATGAGTTCATCTTATAAATAAAAAAAATAAAAAAATGTATGTATTTATTGATATATATACACATATATATATATATATATTTTTTTTTTTATCTCATAGTATTAACATAAGGTTTTTCCTCACTGCTGATGTTAACCCAAGGTGGGAGCTGGACATTGGAGCTCCTCTGCTCGACGCCTCCAAGTGGTTGATCTTCCGGGTGGAGCATGGTGGTGTTTCCTCCACCCCCCCCGCCCCCCCCAAACACCTCCTGCATGGCTTGAAACTCCACAGAAAGGGAAGAGGAGCAACGCAGCAGCTTCACCTCATTTAGCAGCTGAGCGCGTCGGCCATCTTCCCAAATCCCACAGTGGCTGTTTCCATTGCAGGATGTATGGGAGGCAGAAGGCGTGGAGGCAGCGCTCCAATGCACACCACCCAGCCTCCACCTATCCTTCTCCACCTCATTCATCCCTCCATCTCACCTCCCAGCCGGCCACTGTTAAATTCTCCCACGTGTCAGTCTCCCCTCGATAGATAGATAGATAGATAGATAGATAGATAGATAGATAGATAGATAGATAGATAGATAGATAGATAGATAGATAGATAGATAGATAGATAGATAGATAGATAGATAGATAGATAGATAGATAGATAGATAGATAGATAGATAGATGGACGAACAGACAGACAGACCTTTTAAACGTGTCGTAATGAGATAAAAACACATTTTAAATGAGATAAAAACAGCTTTTAAATGCGTTCTAAATGAAGTAAAACACATTTAAAACCTGTCTTGATGATTGATTTCAATCAACAGACATGTGCTTTGGTCTAACATCCAGGCTGCAGCTGCTGATGCAAAGAGGAATAAAAGATAATAACTTTAATCAATTATTTTTTATTAATTAATTGAAAATGAAAATGCTCAAAGACCGTGAAGGTTTTTCCAAACTTTGAGATGGTGCCTGGTGATGGTGGAGCAGCTCGGCCACGTGCCTCTCATCCATGTTTTATTTTCATGATTTCATTCAGACGCTGAGGCCACGATGAAACAAAAACAAAAATATTATTGGAGCTGAATTGCATGATTTTATCATTTAGGCTCAAAATGCCCCCCCCAAAACAATAATAATATTAATAATCATAATCATAATAATAATAATAATAATAATAATAATAATTATTATTATTATTATTATTATTATTATTATTATTATTATTATATCATTATTATTGTTATTATAATAATATAATATTATATAATATAATAATAATAATATAATAATTTCTCTTCCTCCTCCTCCTCCTCCTCTTCCTCCTCCTCCTCATCACAGTGAGTGACATCCACCAAACAAGGTGTGAGTCGTCTTCATGCGCTGTCATCACTTTGTCACATCCATGAATCTTTCTTCTCTGATGTTTGTAAAAGCTCCCACCACTTCACAAGACCAGGCCCAGGACCAGGACCAGGACCAGGACCAGGACCAGGACCAGGACCATAACCAGGACCATGATCATGATCAGGACCAGGACCAGGACCAGGACCATAACCAGGACCATGATCATGATCATGATCAGGACCAGGACCAGGACCAGGTCCAGAACCAGGACCATGATCATGATCAGGACCAGGACCAAGTCCAGAACCAGGATCAGAACCATGACCATGATCATGATCATGATCATGACCATGTCCATGTCCATGACCAAGACTAGTATTAGTAGCAGGACCAGGACCAGAACAGGACCAAGACCAGGACCATGATCAGGACCAGGCCCTGGACCAGGACAAGGACCAGGACCAGGACTAGACCCAGAACCAGAAACATGATCATAATCATGATCATGACCATGTCCATGACCAAAACCAGGACCAGGACCAGGACCAGGACTAAGACTAGGACTAGGACTAGGACCAAAACCAGGACCATGATCAGGACCAGGCGCAGGACCAGGACAGGACCAAGACCAGGACCAGGCCCAAGACCAGGACAGGACCAAGTCCAGGAGCAGGGCCAGGACCTGGTGTATGAACACGCTGCGTGCGCCTCATGATCTCCTGTTGTGTTTTTCTGAGCTCTCATCGCCCCCAAAGGCCTGCCACGTTCAGCCTTCTAAAACAACGTGTTTATATATTTATATATATTTATAAATATTTATATATATTCTATGTATATATAATCTATATATTTATATATAATCTCTTTTTTTATATATATTCTATATATTTTTATATATTCTATATATTAATATATAATCTATATATTTATATGTATTCTATATATTTATGTATATTCTATATATTTATATATAATCTATATATGTATATATAATCTATATATTTATATGTATTCTATATATTTATATATATTCTATATATTTATGTATATTCTATATATTTATATTTAATCTATATATGTATATATATATAATCTATATATTTATATGTATTCTATATATTTATATATATTCTATATATGTATATATAGTCTATATATTTATATATAATCTATATATTTATATATAATCAATCTATTTATATGTATTCTATATATTTATATATATTCTATATATGTATATAAAATCTATATATTTATATATAATCTATATATTTATATATATTCAATATATTTTTATATATTCTATATATTTATATATAATCAATAGATGTATATGTATTCTATATATTTATATATATTCTATATATTTATATATAATCTATACATTTATATGTATTCTATATATTTATATATATTCTATATATTTATATATAATGTATATATTTATATATATTCTATATATTATCTATATATTTATATGTATTCTCTATATGTATATATATATTCTATTTATTTATATTTATTCTATATATTTATATGTATTCTATATATTTATATATAAGCTATATATTTATATATATATTCTATATATTCATATGGTCTATAAATGTATATATAACCTATATATTTTATATATATTCTATATATTCATACGTGTGGATAATGACTTTAAATTCAACCGGTTAAAAAGAGTCTGAAGGTTCTGCACGTCCACGTCTCCCACCTCCCGTCTCACTTATCCCGTCTCCCGTCTCACATCATCGTCTCCTGTCTCCCACCTCCTGTCTCCCGTCTCCGTCCTCCCACCTCCCGCCTGAGGCCTGGAGGCTCCAAGCGCTCGTTGCTGATGCCCACACCAGCGCCAGACGAGCCTCAACAAGTTGAATGACGGTGTGAAAAGATTCCTTTATTTATCTGCTCGTCATGTTTTCTCATGAGGGCAGTTGGGTTTACACAGCGGACGTCACCCTGTCACACACTGGCATCCAATCCACAGTGGATGGATAAATGGATGGATGATGGATGGATGGGTGGATGGGTGGATGGATGGATGGATGGATGGGTGGATGGGTGGATGGATAGATGGATGGATGGATGGATGATGGGTGGATGAGGGGTCAGGATTCAGCCTCTTTCATCATTTTGTTCTTGTGTAGTTCACAGGATTTTTCCATTTTTCTCTCATTTTCCACAAGGATTTCAGATTCATTCAGGTTCTTGGTTTTGATGTTATTATTCTGATTATTATTTTTAATTTCATCAGTGAGGACACATCCAGCCTCCATCCGCCTTTTTTCGATTTTACATTTTCAGTTGTGATTTGTTTTGTTTGTAATTGCTATCATTTCAAACGTAGAATTGACTTTGAAGATCTTTTCATTTTCACGAACCAAAAAAATCCAAAACACTAAACGTGGATGTGATTGCACCGATCACAGGTCATCATCAGCCGTGGAACATTTTTAAAAAGCAGTGAAATGGTTAAAAAACACGTCTCTGCGCCCCATCACCCCCAGATTATCACCATCGATTCCTCGCACGTCTTCATGTGAGGACAACGTTCCCTCCCCTTTTGGTCCAACGACACTTTGGTGGGTTGAGAAAGACTCCCACACACACACACACACACACACACACACACACACACACACACACACACACACAGACACACACACACACGCACACACGCACACACACAGACACACACACAGACACACACACACACACACACACACACAGACACACACACAGACACACACACACACACACACACACACACACGCACACGCACACACGCACACACACGCAACGCACACGCACACACACGCAACGCACACGCACACACACGCAACGCACACACACGCGCACGCACACGCACACGCACACGCACACACGCACACACACACAGACACGCACACACGCACACGCACACACACACAGACACACGCACACACGCACACACACACACACACACACACACACACACACACACACACACACACACACAGACACACACACACACACACACACACACGCACACACACACACACACACACACACACACACACACACACACACACACACACACGCACACACACACACAGACACACGCACACACGCACACACACACACACACACACACACACACACACACACACACACGCGCACACGCGCACACGCGCACACACACACACACACACACACGCACACACGCACACACACACACACACACACACACACACACACGCACACACACACACACACACACACGCACACACACACACACACACACACGCACACACACAGACACACACACACACACACACACACACACACACACACACACACGCACACACACACACAGACACACGCACACACACACACACACACACACGCACACACACACACACACACTTGGAAACCCACGCTTGTCTTATCAAAACTTCTAATTCTGGAATTTCATTTCTCTGGCTCCGCCCGTTGCTTCTCTTGCTCGGGGAGGATTATAAAAATCAATCTGCCGCAGATAGGAAGCGTACAGCCAACACATGCTGCATGAGTGTATGTCTCAACTTTTATATTAGCCTAATAGCGCCTCAAAAACAACTGGGACCCGCAGCCCGGAGTCAATGTGGCTGCCGGCCAGGACAAGCTCATTTCTTTGGCTTTGGCTCCGATGTTTTGCATAAAATGACTTAAACGAGCGACATAAAATGAAGGAGGAAACGCAGCGGAGGAAACGTAGCGCTGCCTCCTGCTTCTGGGAGCGCTGTGTGTGTGTGTGTGTGTGTGTGTGTGTGTGTGTGTGTGACCCTGTGAAGGACTGGCATCCAATTCAAGGTAAGATTCAAGATTCAATTCAATTCAGATTTTTATTTGTCACATACATATACATACTTTCATACATATATGCAGTGAAATGTAATGCAACGCACCCGGTGATAGCACACAATATGTCCTAGGAAAAAGTACAAAAATAAAATAAATAAAAAGTAGAAAATTCCTTTCTAATAGACCGACTAACTGACTCCTAAAACGTAATACAGTAAGTGGAATACTTATAGAATAAGATAAAAAAAATATATAGAATAAAATACAATAAAAAATAAATTGAAATAAAATGGAATAGGTTGAAGGAATATGCCTATGTATATACAGATATGTGCATTTAAAGTGGCATGTGAATTAAAGTGGCATGTGAATGTGAATAGTGTGAGGTAGTGTTTGGGATAATACAGCACAGTATACAACAGCACGGCGCAGCAATACGGCATCACGAACAACCCTGAACAGTGATACAGTATGCGGTACAGTATGCTACATACAGTACAGTAGGTAGTGGAGCCTAGTGCATGGCTCAGTTAGGACCCCTGGTGAGGTCAGCGTTGACAGTTCTAATGGCTTGAGGGAAGAAACTCCGTCTCAGTCTCTCTGTTCTCGCTGTGTGACTGCGGAGGCGCTTGCCTGACCGCAGCAGCTGAAACAGTCCGTTGTTGGGGTGATGAGGATCCTTCATGATCCTACAGCTCTGCTGCTACACCTCCTGGTGTATAACTCCTGCAAGGGGGGGAGGGTAGTTCCAGTGGTACGTTCAGCTGAACGCACCACCCTCTGCAGGGCCCGCCTGTCCTGGGCAGTACAGTTCCCAAACCAGGCAGTGATGTTGCCTGTCAGGATGCTCTCCACTGCTCCAGAGTAGAAGGACTTGAGGATCCTCACCGAGACCCGGAATTTCCTCAGCTGCCTGAGGTGGTAGAGATGCTGCCTCGCCTTTCTCACCAGAGTGTCTGTGTGAACAGTCCATGTTAAGTCCTCTGTGATGTGGACTCCCAGATATCTGAAGCTGCTCACCCTATCGACAGAAGTCCCATTAATCCACAAGGGCGCGTGCGTCCTCGATTGTGATCCAGGCCTAAAGTCCACAATCAGCTCCTTGGTTTTGCTGACGTTCAGGTGGAGGCTGTTGTCCTGGCACCAGAGTGACAGGTCAGCCACCTCCTCGCGGTAGGCCTTCTCATCGCAGTCGGTGATCAGGCCCACGACCACGGTGTCGTCAGCAAACTTGATGATGGTGTTGGAGCTGGACCTGGCCACACAGTCATGTGTGTACAGGGAGTACAGTAGGGGGCTGAGGACGCAGCCCTGGGGGGATCCTGTA
>NC_137206.1:777120-807120 GCF_960531495.2 Zeus faber | reverse complement strand
TTGTTTCGTGTACTTTGGAACTGGAGGCGTTTTGTTTCGTGTACTTTGGAACTGGAGGCGTTTTGTTTCGTGTACTTTGGAACTGGAGGCGTTTTGTTTCGTGTACTTTGGAACTGGAGGCGTTTTGTTTCGTGTACTTTGGAACTGGAGGAGTTTTGTTTTCCCTTTCCATTTTGCTTTTTCGTTTTTTTACCCTTTGCTATTATGATTAATTGAATTATTTGTGTGTGTGAGTCTTTCTCAACCCATTTAAAAGTTCCGTTGCATCACTACGGGAGGAAGCGTTGTCCTCCCAGGAAGACGTGTGATATTCATTGACATACTGCTTGATGTGTTTTTCTTTCTTCTTCTTCTCTGGGCGGCTCCCGTTAGCGGTGGCCACAGCGGATCCTCTTCCTCCCTCACACCACCCGCCTCCTCCCTTACACCACCCGCCTGCATGTCCTGCCTCACCACGCTGGCTCCCTGAGGACTAACGGAAGTGGTGGTGCTGGTTGTTAAGCCTCCACCCATCCAATGTGGAGGTCAGACTGGTTGTCCTCATGTTTGAGCTGCAGCTTTTCACGCTGAGCTTCCTGACTCAGCCGCTCTGCTCCTCAGTGTCACCGTCCTGCATTTGTTTTTGTTTTGTTTTTATTACATATTTACCTGTTTACTGTAACATCTGAGCACCTTGAGAATGAATGTGACTTGGAAAATTCCAATTATCTCTCTCTCCTCCTGTCTCACCTCCATTACTTTGCCATTGAAGATGCTGCCATCCCTCCATCCCTCCCTCCATCCCTCCATCCCTCCATCCCTCCATCCCTCCCTCCATCCATCCCTCCATCCCTCCATCCATCCCTCCATCCCTCCATCCATCCCTCCATCCATCCATCCCTCCATCCTTCCATCCCTCCATCCATCCAGCCACTTGGTTCCAGTGTGGGGGCCGCTGTTCCCTGAGGGGCCACAGGGGGCGTAGCAGACACGAGGTGGCAGCACATTTCAAATCATTTTGACTTGATGTTTTTATCACAACTGACACAAAAACTTTGTGCTGAGACGTAAAAAAAAGATCAACTGAGCTTCTCATTTTACACATTTCAAATACAATACAAATTTCTTTACTTCCAAATATATAGCGCGGTATGTACGGTATGTGTACAATGTGTGTACGGTATGTGTACGGTATGTACAGTATGTACAGTATGTACAGTGTATGTCCGATGTGTACAGCATGTACACTATGTACGTGTATGTTGGATGTGTATGGTATGTGTACAGTATGTACATACCGTACAGTATGTGCAGTGTATGTTGGATGTGTACGGTATGTGTACAGTATGTTGGATGCATATAGTATGTACAGTATGTATGTGTATGTTGGATGTGTACAGAATGTACAGTATGTACGTGTATGTGTATGGTATGTGTACGGTATGTGTACAGTATGTACAGTGTATGTTGGATGTGTACGCTATGTACAGTATATACGGTGTATGTTGGATGTGTACAGTATGTACAGCATGTACAGTATGTACAGTGTATGTTGGATGTGTACAGTATGTACAGTATGTTCAGTATGTACGGTGTATGTTGGATGTGTACGGTATGTGTACAGTATGTGTACAGTATATACGGTGTATGTTGGATGTGTTCATTATCTACAGTATGTTCAGTATGTACGGTGTATGTTGGATGTGTACAGTATGTTTACGATATCACTCATTTTGTGGCTTCTTAGAATGAGAATGTCTAGTAAGCACAGTAGAAAGTACCTGACACTGATGTGTACTTCTAATAGAATGCTGACCTGACATGATATCGTCTCCACTCGGCGTAAATGTCGTCTTAAAGTAGTATCGCTGTAAAGTAATGCAGTTTTCTCAACGTCGTGGACATTGTGTACATGTTGATATTTCATGAAAGCGCAGTAAAATATCTTAGAGTCATCTATATTGAGATATTTGACGAAAAATATAGTGATATTCATTTCTGTGTTATGACAATAAATATGAATCATTCATGTTTTTTTAACACAAAAGCCACAAACCACATCCCTCATCCTCACCCCCAAACCCAATGACCTTTGACCCCGTGACTCCCGGACTGTTTTTGGCCTCGACAGCTCGCTATTTAAAATGCACACGCACGCACACTCCCTCAAGGCTGCTCACACTCCCAGTGTTCAACTTTGCTTTTGATTTGTTGTTGTTGTTGTTGTTGTTGTTGTTGTTGTTGTTGGGTTTTTGTGCCGTTTCATTTCACCTTGACCTCATTGGCTCAAACAAGTGAGTTCTGACTTTGTTTTTGGGAAGAGACCAGAGCGGCCTCCTGGAGGGAGAGGAGTGGAGTCGTCAGGTTGGGGAGATCCTTCAAGTCCAGCAGCGGGGGGGGACACACACATTTTATCATTTTAAATTTTTAAATTTGTTAATTTATGAATCTGTCCGAGAGAACGACGGCATCCACGATCCAGTAACTATTGGGCTCTCGGGTTGACAGGAAGTTGAAAGCAGGAAGCAAAGCTGCGTTGGTGGGAACTGGGAGAAGTGGAATATTCACCTTGAACAGACAAAGCAGATTCCACTGACAAGACTGTGTCGGGTGCAGCCCCCGAAAAAACAAAAACCAGGCTTTGTTTTCTCAGTCGTCCCGATGTGAACCCTAAGAGGAGGAAGTTACGACCAACGGGGAGGGAATGCATTTTAAAGATTTAGAGTAAATATCCCTTATAAAAACATATATCATAATACATCACACATCCAAAAAAAAAAAAACTAGGACTACAAGCCTCTGTTGCTGGTGCACGCCTGCACTTTACCAAGCACAGAAAACCAAGTACTCATGTTTATACTGCAAGCCTTTCACCGCACACCTCTTCAGCTTTTCTCTCATCAAATGCGTCTTTTTTTTATCATTATTGTTATTATCATTATTATTCTTATTCTTATTCTTATTATTGTTATTCTTCATCTTATTATTATTATTATTTCTACTGTATTATCATATTGAAACACCAATGAGTGGGGCTGAATCTAAACGTGCTAAAGCATTTATACATTAAATGTTCTTTGGTGGTTTATATCAAATTGATGCCACGTTTGTGCAAATTCAATCACGAGTCAAGGATCTTCATGTCGCACAGACACTATTTCTGATACAGCACTGACCCCTGGTGGCCTGAGGGAGAACTGCAGCCGGACTGGCGCTGAGTCTGTTTCTGCTGTGACGTTGTACTCTGTGTAAATGACAACATGCCTGACGCCACCAGTGCTGTGTTGAGCAGGGTTTGTTTTCATTTACTCAGTGCCGAGGATGGAGGACTGTAATTACGCTGCTGGATAATTACACATTAGACGGATATGAGCGAGAGGAGGGCGGGGTCACCGGGTCGGGCCCCCAGTGCAACACAGCTCTCTTGCTGATTAGATTTCAAGCTCTGAGTTTAATTTAATATAGAAAAAAAATCGATTTTCTTTGAGAAATCATCAATTATTTGCTTCCGCATTTTAAAACACCAAAATGTTGATTATGGTGTAGAAGAACTGGACTTATTTTGATCGTAAACAAAAACGAAAAGAAGAGAAATAAATAAAAATCGGACCATTTTTATACCAAAATGAAGACGTCACAAACTCAAAGTCAAAACAATTTAATGAACTTTAAGGTCCTATATTTACAGCTGTAAAACTGAATTTTAGACATTTTACAGACTGGCAGACCCTGGATGCATTTCTCTTTGAGACTAAACCAAACCCTAAACCTAAACATAAAGATAAACATAAACCTAACCCTAACCCTAACCCTAACCCTAACCCTAAACCTAAACATAAAGATAAACATAAACCTAACCCTAAACCTAAACATAAACCTGACCCTAACCCCAACCCTAAATCTAAACCTAAACATAAACATAAACCGAACCCACATTTGGTTCTAAATGTTAAAACGCATTTTATTCAACCGCGACGTCCATTTAGTCACGTGACATTTTACAAACTAAACATTTATCTGTAAAGTCTGGAGAGCAAACAAAGCTCACCAGCAGGTGGCAGTGGAGAGTATTACTATTGTGTCGTTAGAATGCGTCGCTAATGCCAAACAACACATCCTATAATATGCAAATGAGGACAATGACGTCATGTTGTTGAGTTTCTCTGTAGCTTTAATTCATGGCGTTGAGAGGTTTTATTCAGGGAAACAAAAGTGAAGCCAACGTTCTATGACTTGAATACAAGATGAAGACAAATAAATCATCCTCATCCTCATTTTTGGGTGACGGGGGCGTCGTCCCTCTTGGACGGGAAGATTTCGATCTCCTTGATGATCCGGTCGGCGATGGTCTTGTTGTTGGCAGAAACCATCCTCCTGGACATCAGGTCAAAGGGGCCGCCTGCACAAAACATCATACACATGATCATATTCTTATTACATATATGATTATATACTTTATTATACATATATTATATACATTACTATACACATTTTTATATACATTATGAACCACACGATAATTATACACATACTCATATACATGATATGGTTTTACAAAAAATGTCAGTGGTGAAGTCATGGTCTTCGTCATGGTAACGGTCATGGTAGTTTTTACGTAAACTCTGTTTTACTGACGAGTGGAATCAGTTCAGGGCCGGAGCTAAAACATAGAAACTGGATCTTTTTCTTTTCTTTACAGACCTGGAATCATAATTTCATATCGAGACGTTGAAGAGAAGACAAACATTTCTTTGTTTATATTACATTTCCCGGGACCACCGCGACTCCGCCCGATCTCAAATCGACGCATCATCGGCCTCGAATGCGGGTGGTGTGGCTCCGGGCTCCGGTGGCGCTGCGGAGTCGTAGCCGTCATCCATGTGTGTGTGGGAGTGAAAGACTCAAACCTGCCTCCGTACCATCCCCCACCCCATCCCCAGCTCAAATGGCAACGACAGTTTCCAACAAGCGGAGGAAGCAGCTGTGGAATAGTGTCCGTGACTCATGGAAGACAAGGGAAGATCCTCGCGGTTTCTAATGGAATTCTGGGACTTGAAGCGATGGATTCCCACTTTAAATGCCTTCCGAACTCACCGTCCACGTCCATCAGCACCCCGCCCGCCTCCGTCACGATGACGGCACCGGCGGCGACGTCCCAGCAGTGGATCCCGATCTCGAAGAAGGCCTCCACCGCCCCGCTGGCCACCAGGCACATGTTGGTGGCCGCCGTGCCCGAGCCCCGCAGGCTGCCGGCCACAAACAACACTTCATGTGTGATAACAACAACAATAACAACAATAATAACAACAATAACAATAATTATAATAACAATGACAACAACAACAGCAATTATAATAATAACAATAACAATAATAATAATAATAACAATAACAACAATGATACAAATAATAATAACAATAATAACAATAATAACAACAACAATTATAATAAAAACAATAATAATAATAATAATAACATTTCAATCACAGATAACTCAAATACACGATAATCACTGTTATAATACATAACCACAATTGCTGTGTGTCTAAGAGTGTGTGTGTGTTTTGTGTGTTTGTACATGTATGTGTGAGTGTCATGGCATCATGTGTGTGTGTGTAACTCACCCGTGCACGGGGATGCAGAGGATCCTCTGCATGGTGGAGAACACCTTGGTGACGGTCTCCTTGTCCCTGTTGGATCCCAGCTCGCTGATGATCATCGACTTCCTGATCTCTGCAAACAGCAGCGTGCAAAGTGTTCCCTGTGTTTACGTCACCTCATATTTACATCACCTCATGTTTACATCACCTCATATTTACATCACCTCATGTTTACATCACCTCATGTTTATGTCACCTCATGTTTACATCACCTCATGTTTACATCACCTCATGTTTATGTCACCTCATGTTTACGTCACCTCATGTTTACGTCACCACATATTTACGAGACCTAATGTTTACGTCACCTAATGTTTACATCACCTCATGTTTACATCGCCTCATGTTTACATCACCTCATGTTTACATCACCTCATGTTTACATCGCCTCATGTTCACATCACCTCATGTTTACATCACCCCATGTTTACATCACCTCATGTTTATGTCACCTCATGTTTACATCACCTCATGTTTACATCACCTCATGTTTACATCACCTCATATTTACATCGCCTCATGTTTACATCACCTCATGTTTACATCACCCCATGTTTACATCACCTCATGTTTACATCACCTCATGTTTACATCACCTCATGTTTATGTCACCTAATGTTTACGTCACCTCATGTTTACGTCATCACATATTTACATCACCTCATGTTTATGTCACCTCATGTTTACATCACCTCATGTTTACGTCACCTCATATTTACATCGCCTCATGTTTACATCGCCTCATGTTTACATCACCTCATGTTTACATCACCTCATGTTTATGTCACCTCATGTTTACGTCACCTCATGTTTACGTCACCACATATTTACGAGACCTAATGTTTACGTCACCTAATGTTTACATCACCTCATGTTTACATCGCCTCATGTTTACATCACCTCATGTTTACATCACCTCATGTTTACATCGCCTCATGTTCACATCACCTCATGTTTACATCACCCCATGTTTACATCACCTCATGTTTATGTCACCTCATGTTTACATCACCTCATGTTTACATCACCTCATGTTTACATCACCTCATATTTACATCGCCTCATGTTTACATCACCTCATGTTTACATCACCCCATGTTTACATCACCTCATGTTTACATCACCTCATGTTTACATCACCTCATGTTTATGTCACCTAATGTTTACGTCACCTCATGTTTACGTCATCACATATTTACATCACCTCATGTTTATGTCACCTCATGTTTACATCACCTCATGTTTACGTCACCTCATATTTACATCGCCTCATGTTTACATCGCCTCATGTTTACATCACCTCATGTTTACATCACCTCATGTTTATGTCACCTCATGTTTACGTCACCTCATGTTTACGTCACCACATATTTACGAGACCTAATGTTTACGTCACCTAATGTTTACATCACCTCATGTTTACATCGCCTCATGTTTACATCACCTCATGTTTACATCACCTCATGTTTACATCGCCTCATGTTCACATCACCTCATGTTTACATCACCCCATGTTTACATCACCTCATGTTTATGTCACCTCATGTTTACATCACCTCATGTTTACATCACCTCATATTTACATCGCCTCATGTTTACATAACCTCATGTTTACATCATCCCATGTTTACATCACCTCATGTTTACATCACCTCATGTTTATGTCACCTAATGTTTACGTCACCTCATGTTTACGTCATCACATATTTACATCACCTCATGTTTATGTCACCTCATGTTTACATCACCTCATGTTTACGTCACCTCATATTTACATCGCCTCATGTTTACATCGCCTCATGTTTACGACACCTAATGTTTGCGTCACCTCGTGTTTACATCACCTCGTGTTTACGTCGCCTCATGTTTACATCGCCTCATGTTTACATCGCCTCATGTTTACATCACCTCATGTTTATGTCACCTCATGTTTACATCACCTCATGTTTACGACACCTAATGTTTTATGTCACCTTATGTTTACGACACCTAATGTTTACGTCACCTCGTGTTTACATCACCTCATGTTTACGTCACCACATATTTACGAGACCTAATGTTTACGTCACCTCATGTTTACATCACCTCATGTTTACGTCACCTAATGTTTACGTCACCTCATGTTTACGTCACCTAATGTTTACATCGTCTCATGTTTACATCGCCTCATGTTTACATCGCCTCGTATTTACGTCACCTTGTGTTTACGTGACCTCATGTTTACATGACCTCATGTTTACATGAACTCATGTTTACATTGCCTCATGTTAACATAACCTCATGTTTACATCACCTCATGTTTACATCACCTCATGTTTACATCACCTCATGTTTACATCGCCTCATGTTTACGTCGCCTCGTGTTTACGTCACCTCGTGTTTACGTCACCTCGTGTTTACGTCACCTCATGTTTACATGACCTCATGTTTACATGACCTCATGTTTACATGACCTCATGTTTACATTGCCTCATGTTTACGTCACCTCATGTTTACATCGCCTCATGTTTACATCGTTCCATGTTTACGCGACCTCATGTTTACATGACCTCATGTTTACATCGCCTCATGTTTACGTCGCCTCATGTTTACATTACCTCATGTTTACGTCACCTCATGTTTACATGACCTCATGTTTACATCGCCTCGTGTTTATGTGACCTCATGTTTACATGACCTCATGTTTACATCGCCTCATGTTTACGTCACCTCATGTTTACATGACCTCATGTTTACATCGCCTCGTGTTTATGTGACCTCATGTTTACATGACCTCATGTTTACGTCACCTCATGTTTACATGACCTCATGTTTACATCGCCTCGTGTTTATGTGACCTCATGTTTACGTCGCCTCATGTTTACATCGCCTCGTGTTTATGTGACCTCATGTTTACATGACCTCATGTTTACATCGCCTCATGTTTACGTCACCTCATGTTTACATGACCTCATGTTTACATCGCCTCGTGTTTATGTGACCTCATGTTTACGTCGCCTCATGTTTACATCGCCTCGTGTTTATGTGACCTCATGTTTACATGACCTAATGTTTACATCGCCTCATGTTTACGTCACCTCATGTTTACATGACCTCATGTTTACATCGCCTCGTGTTTATGTGACCTCATGTTTACATGACCTCATGTTTACGTCACCTCATGTTTACATGACCTCATGTTTACATCGCCTCGTGTTTATGTGACCTCATGTTTACATGACCTCATGTTTACGTCACCTCATGTTTACATGACCTCATGTTTACATCGCCTCGTGTTTATGTGACCTCATGTTTACGTCGCCTCATGTTTACATCGCCTCGTGTTTATGTGACCTCATGTTTACATGACCTCATGTTTACATCGCCTCATGTTTACGTCACCTCATGTTTACATGACCTCATGTTTACATCGCCTCGTGTTTATGTGACCTCATGTTTACGTCGCCTCATGTTTACATCGCCTCGTGTTTACATCGCCTCGTGTTTACAGCACCTCATGTTTACATCGCCTCATGTTTACATCGCCTCGTGTTTATGTGACCTCATGTTTACGTCACCTCATGTTTACGTCACCTCATGTTTACGTCACCTCAGGTTTACATCACCTCATGTTTACGTCACCTCATGTTTACGTCACCTCATGTTTACATGACCTCATGTTTACATCGCCTCGTGTTTATGTGACCTCATGTTTACGTCACCTCAGGTTTACATCACATCATGTTTATGTCATTCCATCCATGGATTGCACACAAATCGACTTTTGGTGACAACGTTTTGACCAGTTGGTTTCTGAGGAAACAGTGCGGCCGCCATCTTGACCAACACTTCTATGCTGTAACAGCTGCCACAGTATTGCCCACACTTACAGAAATAATATATAAAAGCACTGATTTTGATTTTGTCTTCTGGCATTTAATGTTTTTGTATTATGAGCTTTGGTTTTTGCCGCCGTCTCCGCACACACTCAACACCAACGCTTCATTGCACTCTGAGCGACGCAAACATTTTTGAATTTCAGGAGGATCTCTGTCCCATTCCTTCCTCAACTCTTCATCAAGTTCTCAGTTGCACAGGGGCCCGCTTACTTTTCTCATTTCTGCTGCAATTGTCAAGATATTATTATTATTTTTCGGTTTGTTATTATTGTTTATATTATTATATTTATCATGATTAGGGATCCAGCCTGGAGCGCCTTTGGTATTTTTCCGGCTGAAAGTGTCTGCCGCACAGCACCCGCCGAACCCACGGACATGAATCCGCTGTGGTTCGATCTGCTTGGCTCTAGACTCCCTCGGTGTGAATTGGTTGCTGCGCCGGGAAATGAGGGACGAGAGCACCGACTGATGCTGTGTTCCATGGCAACTTGCAAAACTATGACTGGTGTCGGTAGGAAGCGATGTGGAGTTTCACGGGGAACTGGGAAAACTGTAATTTGTCACTAACACGACAAACATGGACCCTGCGCATTGCTATATTTAATTATTAATATAATTATTCATTAATTTGAAATGTTAAAGCCTGAAATATCTTTGTTTTATATATATCAGGCCTAAAACACATAATAAATATAATGACTATGAAGCTCAGTATAATTTCAAGGTAACTGGTTTTGTTGAATGTTTTGTTGAACACACACACACACACACACACACACACACACACACACACACACACACACACACACACAGGTACCTGTCACATCAGAAACCTCCAGTTTCTCTCCGTTGCAGAACGCCCCCTTGCCCTTGCGTCCGGTGTACATCTTGTCTTCTAAGCAGCTGTAGACCACTCCGAACTCCATCTGCGGAGACACGGAGACGCACATCAGAGTCCACACTGCAGAACCAGCATTTGTAAGTAATGGTAAACATTCTCTGACGTGCCTCTTTATTGACAGCGAAGCCGATAGACACCGCCACGAACGGGAACCTGAGGATAAGCAGAGTAAATCTGACTCTGATTCAAGCGGCAGCTGAAAACCTTTCATGTGGTTCAATATTGACTTTCAGACCCTTTGGTATTATCAAGCTGTTACCTAACACCGACCCTAACCCTTAGCGTATATTACCAAAGCTAAACTAAAATAAGATCACCTCTGTGGGTGGGGTGGTGTGGTTTGAGCAGCCACACCTGTCCTGGGTCTAGGTAACTGGGCCTTGGATCAGTGTGGCCGTACGCCTGTTGCTCATTAGAGTAATCGGTCGGAGGGCCCTGAAGATGCCACTCCAGTGGCTTGTGGCAGGCGAAGACCAGCCTTACATTACCAAATATAAATTGAACATGAAATAATCTAAGGTTATTTTAGAGCTCTGATTAGGGATAACCCTCACCCGAACAGGGGTAAGAGATAACCCTGACACTGGACTAAAAGACCAAGCTTAGACTTAGCACAATACAGTACACAGACATATTAGACAAATACAGTACACAGGCACATTTTAGTGCCTTAAATATAAATGCAGTGCTGATGGATTCCTACCCATGCACAAAGTTAGTGGTGCCGTCCACCGGGTCAATGATCCACGTGGCATTGTCCGTGAACTCACAAGGCATGCCAGCGGCTACGGACTCCTCCCCGATGAAGCTACGGGGAAGAGAAATCAGCAAACTGTTGAGACGCAAAAAGGATTCTGCATTTTTGAATTTGTACGTCTGCACGTTGCTGTTCGCTTGCAGTGCAGGTCAAAAATGAACGAACGATTCTTCATCGCAAAACGCAGTCTTTAGTGGTGCGTAGTGCTTTAACCCAACATCCCTCTCCAAAGTCTCTCATACCCAGTGGCTGTCCCTCTGCTCAATCACAAGCCAAGCACAAACTGTACAAACAGTCGAAAGTAGCATTGTAAATCATCATTTATTATCAGTCTAAACAACTGTGTGAAAAACCCATCTGAAAAGAATGCGACTGAATATGGACATATACTTAATATGCACTGATATCTGGTGGCTGAAAAAGGTGCATAACACCCAACCTAACAAAAAATAGATGAAAAAAGATGTCCTGACTCGAAAGGACGGAATCATCTAAAGGATGAAGGAGGATTTTTTTTGGAACTGTTTTAATTCAAGAAACAAAATGAATGTCACACAGATTTTCTACTTTTCTGCCCCACAACCAGTCAAAAATATGACGACATTATTCATGAAGTTTTTCCCCTTGAATGTGGGGACAATATTTTGCTGAGATACATTCAAAAAGGATTATGCATATTTTAACACGTCTACGTGTTTCTGTTGACTTGGCTAAGACGATCAACCCGCTGTTATTTAAATGTTGTGTTATATAGTGAGATCTCTGTCCGACCTGTGCGTGGGGAACTTTTCCTTAATACTTTCGATGATGATTTTTTCAACCTTCTGGTCGGTCTTTGTGACCAGATCCACAGACGAACTCTTGGTCATCACCCTCACTTCGTTCTCCAGCGCATCTCGAACAACCTGATCCAACACAACAGGATTGATGCATCGGTATGAGACAAAACCAACCAAACCAATGGAATCAATCGTATGGTACATGTTGTTTGAGATACGCATAGAAATTGTGGATTCCATCATCAGTTCTTCAGTTTGACAATGACCTCATGAGACCCAGCTAGAACCACGTAGATGATGGAAAACCAGATTAAACCAGTGCAGTAAGTTCATGTCACCAGTTCCCAATGCTCCTCAGTGCCCCTAATGTTGGGAGGGTTTACATTAGGAGGTACATGCAACATGCACTTGGACACTAAAGTGTTAATTCCTAATTCATTCATGGCATGAATACACAAGAATAATAATAATAGCTTTAAATAGTAATAAATAAAGTTAAGTAAAAATGTTGCGTAGCCGAGTTACAGCGACCAAGGACTTTCCATCGGAAAGATATTCAATTTATGTTCATCGTCATGACGAGCGGCTGGCAGGGTCACTTGAGCTCTACCTCTCCGGCTTTCCTGGCCACAGCCACAGCGTGGTCGAACGACTCCTGCCAGGGATCAGCCATGTCGCTTTACAGATCACTTGCTGGTCAGAGCCTGTGGGAACATGTGGAGCTGTCACCTCCACAAAAAACATTTCAACAATGAGCAATAAAGCATTCATAGGGACTGTTACAGTGTCAGAAACTTAACTTAGTCTATAATAAAATAGTGAAGCTTTGATGCAAACCAAATTATGTGAAAATTCAGGAATATACATATATACACACACAATAATTTATATATACCATTATATACCAATTCAGGACGTGCAGTATATCATATTTTGACACTGCTGACTCTGAGGCAACATTGACAAAGCTGCTTGTGACATGCCTCACACATTACGTAACTCTGCCTGCGGACTGTCTGAACAGCCACTTGAAAACCTTCCCAATGTCGAGTTAGAAGTGCAGCTCTGGACCGCGGCGCCCTGACGGCGGCTCTGGCAGCTTGGGTTGGGTTTGGCTTTAATGTCGCATGTTTGAGATGTGTCTTCTCCTACTTCTGCATTTAGCCAAAATCGTAAAAGATGATCAGCATTGTTATCATGTTTGAACTTGCTATGAAGGTAGGTAGTTTGGAAGGTGGGTAGCGGCTAGACAGGTAGGAAGAAAGCTATGGAAGTAGGAAGGAAGCTAGGTAGGAAAGTAGGGTAAGCAGGTAGGTAGGTCGGGAGGTAGACAGATATATCTATCTGCCTACCTACCGACCTACCTACTGACTGACCTACCAACCTAGTGACCTACCTACTGACTGACCTACCAACCTACCTACCTACGTAGTGACCTACTTACTGACTGACCTACCAACCTACCTACCTACCTAGTGACCTACCGACTGACCTACCTAGGTTGGTAGATAAGGTAGGTAAGTGTTATGTACGGTGGTTTTCTTGTTTCCTTCAATAAGGTAACGGACTACAAGAAGCACACACACACACACACACAGCGAGTGGGCGTGTTGATGACTACACCCACTTCTCTTGTGGGAACTTCACGCTCTTCTCTCACTGTCTCTATATAGTACATCATATATGTAGGAAGGTTAGTCCTACTCATTAAAGATTATAGGGTTTGTATCATGTTCAAACTTTCCTGTGAACTGTGAAGAACTGTGAGGATGCCTCTACATCTAAGGGGACGTTCTAAAAAACTTCATGAGGTAAAATAAAATGTACCCAGTTGTAGGGCACCATGGGTACGGGTAAAACACAAGTCTAATTTAATTACATTTTTATTTGAATGCCAAAAAGATAGCGTAGCTTCATGTATATATCAACACATCTCCTTATGACCTGGATTAATTGAAATGTATTATTATTATTTTTTTTAACATGTTAGGGTCATTTAGTCGTCTTAAGCTAATTTAAAGGTCAACTCAACACATTAAGCCAAAATCAGGACTTTTTCATACCGTCCAAAATGTTTTGTCATATTTTATGCGACCATTTTAGGATCTGACCTCGCCCTGACAACGGTATCAGTGTCTTACATAAGAAACACTGCATTCAAGCTGTTCTAGTGTTAATTGAATAGTACTATGTTGATGAAATACTATCAATATATTGATTTATTGATTGATTGATTGGCTTCAGCCCATAGCAACACCTTTATACATGCAGTTGTAATTATTTTGATATTAAAGATAGAATACTTAGATAGATAATAACAACACTAATAATAATAATAATACTACTAATAATAATAATAACAATAATAGTAGGAATTAAAATAGAAACGAGAAAATGCCAATATGCAATAAATCTGAGGATTAATAATATGTAATATATTATATATAATTTGTCATTATACAATAATTCTAAGGCCTAACCTAACCTAGAACAAATATAAAAGAATTATATGAATACAACAACAGAATAAACGTATAAATTAATACTATTATATCATTATAGAACCCAGAATGGCGATTGTGGCGCCTGCGCGAGCGCCTCCTGTCGATTACGCACATTTTAGTAATTATACAGCTTATTGTACGTAATCTCCGGGTATGTTGCAATGGCATCTCACTGCATATATGTATGAAGGTATGTGTGACAAATAAACCTCTTGAATCTTGAATAAGCAATCCACAATAGAATATGGCAATATAAAATACACTATATGCTAACCAATAAACAATAGAAATAAACATAGAAAAAACAATAAATAGTAATTAACCTAAAAAAAGCAATAAGCGACAAAAAAATACAATGTACTGTAAACCTAAAATGTTAACAACAAACAATTCACATTTTAATGGTTGTGCAATTGGTACAATTTTGTGCAATCATTTTTAATGTCAATATCATTTAAATAAAAACAAACCCAGAACGTACCTTTAAGAGCTGCTGTTCAGTTCAATGCTGCAGATCTTAACAAGTTTCCCATTTAAAGCACTGGCTGGAACCAGGCTATGTGGGAAAAGTACTGGACCCCGCCCTCGCATATTTCCAAATAGACCATGCAGTAAAACCAATGACAAAAAAAAGGAGAACAACCGAAGAAGGCAGTTTGTAATTCCCAGAGACGCAAGAGGCTACACGACGAGGAGAAGCTTCATTCACCACCCACGGCTCAAGTCGGACACACCCAGTTTTGACAGAGCTATATTCAAAAACAACTTTTACTGCACTGATGCACAACAAAAGCAACTAAAGTTTTCTGTTACTGCGCAGATTTCCTGCTTAATTTACCTTTAACTTAGTATTATCTTTCTTCCCACTAGTAATTGTGTTCCTTTGTTTTTTGTTTTCCCCTGAAGGGAAAACTTCCACCAAGAGCACATCTATGCTCCCAGGGCCCTATGTTTCCAGGATCCTATGTTCCCAAGGGCCTATGTTTCCAGGATCCTAAGTTCCCAGGACCCTATGTTTCCAGGATCCTAAGTTCCCAAGGGCCTATGTTTCCAGGATCCTATGTTCCCCAGGGCCTATGTTTCCAGGATCCTAAGTTCCCAGGGCCCTATGTTTCCAGGATCCTAAGTTCCCAAGGGCCTATGTTTCCAGGATCCTACGTTCTCAAGGGCCTATGTTTCCAGGATCCTAAGTTCCCAAGGGCCTATGTTTCCAGGATCCTAAATTCCCAGGGTCCTACCCTACATAGGACGCTGGGCACATAGGACTGATTCCACTTCCACCAACATAGCCTGCAGCCTTTGTGGAGGAGGTGGATTTTGTCATCATAGATTAGAAATGCACAGCACATATACAACTCTATAATAATAATAATAATTATTATTATTATTATTAAATAATGAAAAAATAAAACGTGCAAAATGCATTCAATAAAAATAAGTAATAAATCAAAATAACTACATTTGAGTTTTGGGTCACACATCTTGGGTCATATCCCTTCAACATGGAACAATATCATATATCAATATCCAATCCTGCTTCTATGATTAAATATCAATATCATGCATTTTCGTAGCATCAATCTATTATCTTTATTTTTTCTGAGCGGATACAGAACACCAGCAGCTGTGTTTGTGTCATGCTTTAAGCGTTCTGTCTGTAGTAATCCTCCAGTAATTGGGGAAATGAGGGTTTAGTGTGTAAGAATTTGGCTCTGCAACATATCCGTGCATTGCATCCGTGCATTGCATCCGTGCATTGCATCTGTGGCAGATCCCGCCACCAACCATGGGTTAGGATATATAGAGGAGTACATGCATATCACAAATACATCAAATGGCTGTTTTTAGCTAAATAAATATGGGATATCAAAATATGTGAAATTTATTTTTTACAAAATAATGTTGCGGATTACCAACATTTTTTATTCAGATCCTAAACAGTGTTTTGGCTTTTTTTCATTGTTTACTGTTTGTTCTGTTTGTAGAGAGTCAAATAGCTTGTGTGTGTTAAAAGTAACTTAGCCAAGGAAGCCTGATTTCTGATTCAGATTCTGTTCAACTCTCACATTACTGAAAAAATACAAATCTCTAATTTGGTAAAATGAACATTTATATAATTTGTTTTGGTTCAACCCCTGGTTTTCATTCAGATTGTGATCAATTCTCACAGGGCCAACAACTGCTATGAATTAAAATGACCATTTTGGGACATCCTTGATAATACAACAATGCTAAAAACAATGTACTTGGTCCGTCCTAGTTCTGTGTCAGACTGTATTATGATAAATGTACTGTATGAAGTACCGTATATAGTACCCTATGTAGTACCGTATATGGTACCGTATGTAGTACTGTCTCTCCGGATGGTAGAAGTGAAGCTGCAGAATGATCCGTTTCTGTTTCTCTGTGACAGGTTCAGACACGACGTTCGAGTCTCTGGCTCCGAACGCTGAGGGCGTGTTGGGACACAGTACAGTCTGTTATGTTGAGGTAGTGCTGTAGACAGGATTAATGTTCAGAACATCATCAAATATAATATTAATATTACCTTTATTACTGTAATAGCTCTTTCAAGTTCCGTGTCAGGAATTTCTCAGACTGAAATCTTTATTTCGCTCTCTAAACATTACAATGAAATTACAACCACCTGTTTAACAATGAATAAAGTGTGTAATAATTTAAATTTTTACATTTTACATTGCATTTAGCAGACGCTTTTATCCAAAGCGACTTACAATTATTCAAACACCGACGGACGCAGCCATCAGGAGCAATTAGGGGTTAAGTGTCTTGCTCAAGGACACTACAGCATGCTAGCAGGAGGAGCCTGGAATCAAACCAGCAACCTTTAGATGACTAGACCAACAGCTCTACCTCCTGAGCTACCATCCCCATAATAATAATAATAATAATAATAATAATAATAATAATAATAATAATAATAATAATAATAATAATAATAATAATAATAATAATAATGGACAGGATAATAATTAGAATAGTAAAAGAAGAAATACATATACAGACATAATAATGATACCAAGGCCAGTTTGAACAGGTGGTTTGGGAGCCACTCATAGAACTCATAAAAATTATGAAAGGAAACGGGTTAGGGTTCTGGCTCGTAGCGACAGATGTTGAGTTATTTTTGGAAAAATCCTCTTATTTTTGGACACAAGTGTCAGGTTCAGCTGGTATGTAGGCTTTGGGGTTTTGGGGACAAATGATTAATGTTGAAATTAAGAACTCATGAGTTAAAATGTAAGACTATTTAATGACTTTAAACGCCTCAAGAATTAACATTTGGCTATTTAATGTATTTTAAGACGTCCAAATTCAAATGTAATACATTTATGACATCAACAATGACCATTTGATAGGGGTGTCACAATTCTCCAAATCCAAGATTCGACTTTCGATTTTAAGGTCACAATTCGATTCAAACATTTTTTTCCAGCACTGTACACTTTGCCATTGTTAGATGATCAAGGATATGAGAATATTTAAACAACACACCTAAACAGTAAAGAGCTTTAGCAAAGACTAGACGTTAGAATAATAAACAATAAGTAACTGCAGCAGACCAAGGGGGCGTGGTCAAGCCGTTTCAGGCGGTGCAGGCTCCCATCCCGGGGCCACTCAGCTGCTCGGGTTTGGACGAATCAAGGGAGGAGTTTCTTGATTCACCAGATCCCTGACCAGGAAGTGATTTTGTCTGTTTGTCCCCGCAGTAGGAGGATGGATGCGTGGCGGAGATGCCGTGCCGAATCTAACCCACGTTGACAGGACTAAAGCCCTTCCCTTTCTTTTCCCTTTTAGCCCAGGTGCCAAAGTTTGTTTGACTTTCAAAAACAATACACGCCAGACGGCGCTGTTTCTGTCAGGATCCTGCCCTGCTTTGGTGTTCTGTCTGTCTCCCTCTAGCCCTCTCTGGCTCCTTCTGTCTGTCTTTAGGTCCCTCTGTCCCCCTCTAGCTCCCTCTGTCTGTCTGTGTCTGGTCCCACATCCCTGTCACTGCACACCTGTCCCCAGTCACCTGTCTTCACCTTCCTCACCACTCCTCTTGTATTTAACCTGGTCCCATTCACTCTGTCTCTTGAACTCACGGTCCTGTCTCTGGTCCTGATTCCCTGCTTGTTCCTGGTCCTGATTCCCTGCTTGTTCCTGTTGCCGATTCCCCGCCTGTTTCCTGTTCCTGATTCCCTGTCTGTCCCTGGACCATGATCCTTCGCCTGTCTCCTCATTTAAACCTTGCACCTACTCCCAAAGCCGTTTTGTGTCCTGCGTTTGGGTTCACCTGACCGTATTCGTAACAGTATTGACCAAACATGAACCGAGCGGGCCCGGTTTTGGTAGTGTTCAGGGGTTTCCTCACCTGGGGCCAACCTGGAGATTCGCCTGCTAGCTGTAGGCCTGCTGGTCGCCAGCATGCTTCCCGACCTGGATGTCTCCTCCGGGCACCCCGGATTGCTCACCCCCCCGCCTGCACAATCGTCCATTAGAGTCGGGGTTGCGAGCCTGGAGCCAATCCTTTGCCAAGCCCCCAGTCCTGAGCCGGCTAGCCCGGTACTCGTCTGTCTTGTTCCTGCCCCTGAGGATCCCCAGCAGTCCCCCTTCTGGGGGTCGTGCCTTGCCTTTTTCTCGAGGGACCCTAAGAAGTCCGTCAAGGCAGAGAGCAGTCCCAAGGATCCCCGAGGCCGTCCATGTTCACCACTGTCCAGCACCTCCCAGTTGCTGCGGCCCAGCACACCCGCGTTTCCGTTGCCCGTTGCCACAGAGTATCCACTGCCCTGCTTGCCTTTCTCCTGGCAGGACTTTGGAGTTACTAGGGGGTAGAGCCCGCTTTCCTCAGGATACTCGCTACCTCCTGGAAGCAGGCTCCTGAATTTTGCCAAATGTTAGCGTTTAACAGGTGTAAATTGTATGCCCACCCTTCTCCGGCTTCCTTTTCTCCAAAGCCTGTCATTTCAGTCTCCCCCGCCGAGCTTCATCACCTTCCTGAGCCATCGGCCGATTCTCCCGACGTCCAATCCGTTCCAGTTCCCGAGCCGTCGACCGCCTCTTCCAAGGTCTAGTCCGTTCCAGTTCCCGAGCCGTCGGCAGCCTCTCCCGAGGTCCAGTCCATTCCGGATTCCCGAGCCGTCAGCCGCCTATCTCAAGGTCCAGCCCATTCCCGAGCCTTCAGCCTCCCCCGACGAGGCTCACCACGTTCCAGAGCCGTCGGCCACCACTCCCGAGGCCCAGTCGGTCCCAGTTCCCGAGCCGTCGGCCACCTCTCCCGAGGCCCAGTCCATCCCAGTTCCCCCCTCTCCCCATGTCCAGGCCGTTCCCGTTCCTGAGCGGTCGTCCACTTCTACCGGGGCTCGGTCCACTACTAGTCCTGAGCCTGGGGTCAACCCGGCCAACGCCTGGTCTCTCTGCCGCCCCCCTAAGGGACACCGCCTACAGGGTCGTCCTCCGGAGCAGCCCCACTCATCTACCCCGAGGTTGGTCGACCCCCCGAGCAGTCCGGCCCCCGGGCCCAGCACCCGGGTCGCCCTCCAGCTGGAACCCTGCCCTGGTGGCTTGGGCAGGGTTCCAGCTGCCTGGCCATCCACCTGATGGGTCCTTACTCTCTTTTGCCCACCTCCGGACCCCTCCACCCACCCTGCTAAGGCCGTTCCCTCTGGTTCCTGGCCTGCTCTTCCTCGTGGGACATCTGGGAGCCGTCCCTTGTAGAGGGGGGCTACTAAGATCCTGCCCGGCTTTGGTGTTCTATCTGTCTCTGTCTCCCTCTAGCCCTCTCTGGCTCCCTGTCTGTCTGTCTCTAGGTCCCTCTGTCTGTCAGCGTCTGGTGTCACATCCCTGCCACTGCACACCTGTCCCCTGTCTTCAAACTCACCACACAGTTGCGTGTGTCTCTTGAACTCTTGGTCCTGTCAATGATCCTGATTCCTGGTCCTGACCCCCTGCCAGTTTCAACTCCTGAATCCTTGTCTGCTCCTAGTCCTGAATCCCTGCTTGTTCCTGATCTTCTGCCTGTTTCCTGTTCCTTATTCCCTGCTTGTCTCCTAAATTCCTGTCTGGCCCTGGACCCCGATCCTTTGCCTGGCTCCTCATCAAAAGCTTGCATCTACTTCCAAAACCGTTTTGTGTCCTGCATTTGGGTTAATCTGACGTATTCGTAACAGTTTCTGCCCCCCGCCTCTCAATTCGTGGCCCTGGGCCGAAACACACCTCCACAACGACTTAATGCACTACTTATAAGTTACTCACCAAAATAAGCACAAAAAAACAGATGCTATTTTTTAGGGGAACGCTGGTAGTAAAGGGCTAATTTCTACCTGCAGCTCCTATCAGAGCGTTCTTTTTTTTTCCAGACAAAGAAATTAAAAACGCTACATTTACTTAGTTTACTCAGTTTCCTGCTGCTGCTCTGCTGAAGAGCAGATCTCAGATTGCTCCTGAAAAATTCCCGCCCTTGTTCTCACGGCCAGGTGGCAAATGCCCAGCGGTTGGAACCTCTGCACTAGAGGACATTCCCTCGGCGATGGTCGGGTTTATTTCCTACTTTCATCGGCACATCTGGAGAAATACTGGACATTCTGGTCAAAAGCAAACTCTCCCTTGTACACACAGTGAAATGGCGAAGGAGAGGGAGATGCGTCGGTGCGCTGTGGCGCGCTGGTGCGTTTCCACCGACTTTGCACGCTGTTATCAGGAATATTTCTCTCTAACCTGTGGGAGTCTCTGTCCACAGGTTAGGGTTTAGGGAGGGAGAGTCTTTCTGGCCGTGGTGCGCCAACATGGTGACAGTTTTTATTGTAACCTTAAACAATGAGGTAAGCTGGCCACAAGTATCAATAACAAATGATAATGATGAATAATTATTATTGTAATAATAATGATGATGATGATAATGATCATCAGGACTGGCGCTCTGCTCTGGCTCCTGGGCTGCTGATGAGCCGGTGTGCCGAACCCCTCTGTAAGACAGACAACCATTAAGAAAGCTCCCTGCCTCGATTGGGCCAATTCCAGGCAGCTTGTCGGCCGCAGGAAAGGGAACCGTGCTGTCGTACGCAGTCGGTGCTTGACCACGCCCCGTTTTCTGCCACATACATCTATAATTTAAAAAAAACTCAATTTTTACTGGTGTTGTTTGGAAAAACGCACAGCAGATCGGATGGAGCAGATGACCATACAAATAAATATGTGATCAGCTGACATCATCTTGTGCAGAAAGTAGAAAAAAAACCTTTGAAAACGGAGTGTTCGGAGCAGTCGGAAGCTTCGGCGTTTTGTTCACAGTGATGACTTTGTCATTAGTTTAATGACATGAGTGTCATTCATCTCATTATTTGACACTTTGGACTCGTCTCATAAAGACTATCACAACTTTTCCAAACTCAAAATTTAATTATAAGAATATTAAATGGCTTTTTAAGAACTCAAAATTCTAATTTAAAAACTTCTTAATGACTTTAAGGGCCTAATATCTCTAAAATTTACTAAAATATTTATTCAGGATCTACAGACACTGCAGAAGTTGGTCTGTGTTTGGCAAACTGTGGCATCTGTTGCAACTGTAGAATAAAAATGGAAACAGTGTGGGTTCTTTTTTATTTTTTTTCGGACTTAATCCGATGACGAGCGTCTCAGACAGAGACCAAAACAAACCGCTCAGGTTGTCATGGCAACGGCAAAGGTGCGTTTTGTGGTGTGGCCCTAGCTCTCGGCATCATCCCGTCCGCAGGGAAACTCTGTGATCGCCATGGCGACACGGTCTGCGATGTTCCGGCTGCTGGCGACAATCAGCCTCCTAGACATCAGGTCGAACGGCCCTCCTGCAGGAGAGAAATATTGATAACAGAGTGTTTTCATTGATTCATCAGTCATTTTTGTACTTTAATCGCACAATAAGCAGCTATGCCACAGAGCTGGAGTAGCGTCAGAACGTTGATAGAACTTTGTCGGACCCTGATCAATCACTTTTATAGATTAGATCATAATTAAAAGTGTTTGAACGCCTAAAAACTGCCCAACTCCCTTGAACTTTCTGTGCTTGAATGTGTTCAAATCTGTCCTTGGTAAAGACAATAGTCTCCCACACTTCTAGTTCCTGTCTGTAAAAATGCAGCCTTAAAATAACTTAAAATACATGTATTTGGTCAGACAATAACTATTCCTGCACAATTCTACTGTAAGATAGTGTAGCAACCAATAATGTAATAATTAGCCAATAATGCAATAATAACAGAAAGAGTAATATGGTTGACTTAGTCTAAGATGTAATAAAAACAAATAATGTTATTACATTACTGGTACATTTTTACATTATTGGTAAATTATTAAATTATTGATTAAATATTATGTTATTGGTTGATTAGTATGTTGTTAGTTAATTGTTTCATTACATTTTGCATAATTATGACATTATCAGGTTCTACCTTAAGTGACCATAAAAACGTTGCTGGGTTTGAAGGAAGTTTTGTCTTTGACAGATTGTGAGTTTGAACCCAACTATAAACTTAAACTTCACTCGCAGAGCTTCTTATGCTCACAATGCTTTGTGGGATATGCACGGGTCACCTGTTGTAGTGTGTAATGTTGTACAGTAATACATCTATGTATATCATAATGCAGTTCCAGACATTCCACAAAAAATGCATAGAATGAAATGCACAGATAGTACGCCAAGTGAGTACTTTGCGTCTAAAGTACTTCAGATGGACTAAAGTACATTACTCCCGTGTTAACCAACTTAACTAAACTAAGAAAGCTGAACTAACTTAACCACCATGAACAACTAAGCGATAGTTTAGCAATAGTGGTGCCGCCCCTTGCGGTCGCCTGCGCCATCGCTCTGGTCGACTTCGCACATTTTAGTATTTTTTTCAGTTTTTTATCATAATGTCCGCCAAAAAAGCATCGGCAGTTATCTCTTACGGCCGCGATTCACTCGTGAATATAAAATCTTCCCTAAAAGATCAACTTTGGGACTTTTTATCCGTGGAACTAGAGTGGCCGACTGAAATTTTACGGGCGAACACTCTCATCATCAACAACAACAACAACAACAACAACAACAACAAAAATGGAGGCGCTGTTCCACGAGCGGGCCCACAGAGAAAGCACCATCTTGAACGAGGCGGCATTCGGGTCAGAATGAGGACGCAACCTTGCCGTCCACCTCTGCCAAGCATTCTTCTTACAATGTTCAGTCTCTGGAGAACAACATGGATGAACTTCGAGCGAGGATTAAATTCCAACGGGACACGAGGAACTGTTGCGTCCTCTGCCTGATGGAGACATGGCTGAACCCGCTGGTGCCGGATGAAGCCATACGTCCAGCCGAGTCCTTCTCCGTGTTCCGCGGCGACATATCGGGGGAGTCGGGGAAATCCAAAGGTGGAGGCGTCTGCCTCATGGTAAACAACCGCTGGTGTAACCTCAACAACACCAAGACTCTCTCCCGCTCCTGCTCGCCGAACCTGGAACAGCTGACGATCCTATGCCGTCCATTTTATCTCCCCCAGGAATTCAGCACGGTCATCATCACAGCCGTTTATATTCCACCGCAAGCGAACACCGATGCAGCTCTGTCGGACCTGTATGATGTGTTGTGAAGATTTCAAAACAAACATCCCGACGCGGCTGTGGTGGTGACTGGGGACTTAAACAGGGCCAACCTTAAAAAAGTTCTGCCTAATTTCTACCAACACATCACGTATGCCACCAGGTGAAGTAGAACTTTGGACCATTGCTACACAACTTACAAGAACGGATACAAGACCGTCTCGCTCCCTGCTTTCGGGAAATCAAATAACACCACCATTTTGCTGGTTCCCATTTTCAGGCCTCTGATCGCGCGAGAATTGGTGGTGACAAGGGAAGCGAAGTGGTGGATGGACTGACAGAGGCTGCGCTTCAGGACGCTCTGACTAACATCGACTGGGACATGTTCAAAACAAGTTCAAGTGATGTCGGCGAGTTTACGGAAGTAGCGGTGAGCTTCGTTGCTACGTTAGCTAATTGGAGTTACACCGCTGGAGATGAGCCTGCACTCTCAGTGTCCGAGCTTGACGTCAGGAGGGCTCTGATGCGGGTGAACACCAGGAAAGCTGCGGGCCCAGATGGCATATCTGGGCGAGTACTGAAGACCTGTGCTAACCAGCTAGTCCCATTTTCACCACAATATTCAACATCTCCCTGGCTGAAACAGTGGTCCCGTCCTGCTTCAAGAGGTCCACCGTCATTCCTGTCCCGAAGATCGCCTCTCCTGCCTGCCTGCATGACTACCGTCCGGTGGCCCTCCCCTCGGTGGTCATGAAGTGTTTCGAGAGGCTGATTAAGGATTATATCTGCGCCTCCCTCCCCCGCACCTTAGACCTGTTGCCGTTTGTGTACCAGCAGAACAGATCCACGGATGACGCGGTTTCCCAGGTACTGCACACCACGCTCACGCACCTGGATGGCCGGAAGTGGGCCTATGCGAGATTGCTGTTCATCGATTATAGTTGAGCTTTCAATACCATAGTCCCCACCAGACTGGCTGTCAAGCTGCAGGAGCTCGGACTGAATACTCCGCTGTGTGCCTGGATCCTGGACTTCCTCTCAGCCCGGCCCCAGGTGGTTAGGGTGAGGAAGCACATGTCCAGCTCCCTCACTCTGAACACAGGATCCCCCCCAGGGCTGTGTCCTCAGCCCCCTACTGTACTCCCTGTACACACATGACTGTGTGGCCAGGTCCAGCTCCAACACCATCATCAAGTTTGCTGACAACACCGTTGTCGTGGGCCTGATCACCGACGGCGATGAAAAGGCCTACCGCGAGGAGGTGGCTGACCTGTCACTCTGGTGCCAGGACAACAGCCTACACCTGAACGTCAGCAAAACTATGGAGCTGATTGTGGACTTTAGGCAAGGATTACAACCGAGCACGCACTCGCCCTTTGTGATCAATGGGACTTCTGTCGACAGGGTGAGCAGCTTCAAGTACCTGAGAGTCCACATCACAGAGGACATAAGATGCACTTTACAAACAAACACTGGTGAGAAAGGCGAGGCAGCGTCTTTACCATCCTTCTACTGTGGAGCAGTGGAGAGCATCCTGACAGGCAACATCACTGCCTGCTTTGGGAACTGTACTGCTCAGGACAGGCGGGCCATGCAGAGGGTGGTGCGCTGAATGTACCACTGGAACTACACTCCCCTCCCTGCAGGACTTATACACCAGGAGGTGTACTGAGTCACTCACATATGCACCACTGCCTTACTGTACTGTATCACATTTACATTACATTTAGTCATTTATCAGACGCTTTTATCCAAAGCGACTTACAAGGGAGAATAACATTCAGCTACATTGCGACAGAGATTAGTGTAACAACAACATTCTTGTAACAATAAATACTGCAAGGTGGTGCTAAGTAAAACAGTACACTACTTGATATTAATACTACATACAGTATACTGTATGTAGTATACTGTACCGCATACTGTGCCACTTTTCTTGTTTGTTCGGTGTTACCGTATTGCTGTGCCGTACTCTTGTATACTGTGCTGTATATATCACAAACACCACCTCACTTTATTCACATGCCACTTTAATGTACATATCTGTATATACATAAATAGCCTATCCCATACACATAAGTGTATCCCATATACATAAGCCTATTCCATTTATCTATTTTATACCCTCACCCTGCATTACCCTTGAGTTCCTTTGTTATATATTTTATTTTATTCTATATATTTTATTTTATTCTATTCTATATTATTCGACTTACTGCATTACGTTTTAGGAATCAGTTAGTCAGTCAAGTAGATTATTCTTAGGTAGCTACTATGTTCAGCCTAGAACATATTGTGTGTTATCACCGGGTGCGTTGCATTGACATTTCACTGCATATATGTATGAAAGTATGTATATGTATGAAAGTATGTATATGTATGTGACGAATAAACCTCTTGAATCTTGAATCTAAACTAACAAGACTAACTCAACTAACTCAGCTAACTTAAACCAACCCGCCCCTCTCACCTGAGGTGTCCATGATGACGCCCCCGGCCTCAGTCAAGATGGCCGCCCCTCCGGCCATGTCCCAGCAGTGGATCCCCATGTGGTAGTAGGCGTCGGCCGCGCCGCTCGCCACCATACACATGTTGACCGCAGCGCTGCCTGGAGAGCGGATGCTGAGTGAGGAGGGAGACGACGTTTACATTCAAGTTCGGTTTTGAGGGAGGAACGAGGAACCGCTACTGAATTATTATTTACATTCTACATGCATTTTATTTTCTTTGATTAGTCAATTTATCTCTGTGACAAATTTAGTTTGTGGTAAATTCTCATCAAGTTATTTTAACACCTCAACATCGGAGATGCTGGAATTGCTTGATATTTTTACCCAGAAGACTAAAAGTTTCTATTTGATAACATGAAGAGAAGAGACAGAAGAGACGGACCCTTTTAGTGAAGTTGTAAATAGCATCTTTTAAAATACTGCACTCAACAGATTATTGGATTATTGAAACAGAAAATGATTACATTATTTTCAATCCATCAATCAATTCATTATTGAATTTTATTGTTGCACGCTTTATTATTTTTATGTTTTATGTAGATATTTTTGTGTATGTTTCCTAAAAATGTTTCAAAAATGTTGCTTTACTTTTTTACATTCATTACTGTAAAAAAAGTAAAAAGAGTAAAAACTTGTATATGTGAGCGTACTTGACCAATAAAGCCCGATTCTGATAATAAAGGGAAAAAAAGTACAAATAAGTACAGATGAAAGTATAAATAACTTAGTACTCATTATAACTAATTACAGCAGAGAAAATTATGAAACATGTGTGTGCATGTGTGCAGTTGAGCGCATATTGCCCACCCGTGCACGGGGATGCTGAGGACGGCCTCCATGTTCCCCATCATGGTTTTAAAATGTTCTGGATCCTTCTTGAAGCCCGTCTCCGTCAGCACCAGAGACTGGGTGGTGTCTGGGAGAGGACCACAGAACGGCTTCATTCATATTCATATTAAGGACTTTCACTACAACAGCACCAATAACAAAATCAAGATAAAATAATAATAAATAATATATAAAATAGACAGTACAAGAGCGAGACAATGTTCTCATTATGATTGAGCTAAATTCACTAATTTTAGGCATTATATTTCACATGTAGGCCTATGTAGACCCCCTGCAGTTCGCCTACAGAGTCAACAGGTCTGTAGACGTTGCAGTAAACTTGGCCCTCCACTTCATTTACATTTACATTTAGTCATTTATCAGACGCTTTTATCCAAAGCGACTTACAAGGGAGAATAACATTCAAGCTACATTGCGACAGAGATTAGTGTAACAACAACATTAGTGTAACAATAAATAATGCAAGGTGGTGCTAAGTAATTGTAGGTTAGGAGAGGAGGTACTCACTGAAGAGCTGGGTCTTCAAGTGCTTCTTAAAGACAGAGAGGGAGGTCCCTGCTCTGGTCATTTTTGGCAGCTCGTTCCACCAACGTGGAACTACAAATGAGAATAGCCTGGATTGCTGTGGCTGTATGGCCGGCAGAGCCAGGCCACGCTCATTTGACGAGCGCAGCATCCGGGGGGCAACATGTGCTCTTACAAGAGCATTTAAGTAGGCGGGAGCATTCCCAGCAATCACTCTGTAGGCCAGCATAAGAGACTTGAACTTGAACATCCTCCAGCACCTGGACTCCTCAGGAACCTACGCCAGGACCCTGTTTGTGGATTTCAGCTCCACCTTTAACACAATTATCCCGGCTCTCCTGCAGGACAAGCTGTCCAAGCTGAGCGTGCCTGACTCCACCTGCAGGTGGATCACACACTTCCTGTCTGACAGGAAGCAGCACGTGAAGCTGGGAAAACACATCTCTGACTCCCGGACCATCAGCACCGGTTCCCCTCAAGGGTGTGTTCTTTCTCCTCTGCTCTTCTCCCTGTACACCAACGGCTGCACCTCCAGCCACCAGTCTGTCAAGCTCCTGAAATGTGCGGATGACACCACCCTCATTGGGCTCATCTCTGGTGGGGATGAGTCCGCCTACAGGTGGGAGCTTGACCATGTGGTGACCTGGTGCAGCCAGAACAACCTGGAGCTCAACGCTGTGAAGACAGTGGAGATGGTTGTGGACTTCAGGAGGAACGCTGCCCCCTGGCACGGTGGCGCAGTGCATTGCACTGCTGCCTCACAGCAAGAAGGTCCTGGGTTCGATTCCCGCCTGGGGCGCTGTTGGCACCGTGCTCCGGTGGGTTATCTCCCAAACAGGAGCCTTTCTGTGTGGAGTTTGCATGTTCTCCCCGTGCTCACATGGGGTTTCCTCCACCTCACGTCAGTAAGGACCCCCACCAAAAACATGCACCCATCATGGTCTGACCAGCGATGGACACTTATCACCTGGTCCCCGGGCGCGTCCACGTACGCTGCCCTCTGCTCCTGGCTGTGGCCCCGGAGGAAGGACAAGCCAGGATGGGTCAAAAGCAGAGGATCCATTTCACCGGCCACCATCAAAGCATGTGCATGTGTGTGTGTGTGCAAGCATGTGTTGTAGTGTGGTGTGTTGCGTGACGAATAAAGACTGTTTCTTCTACTTCTCCATCCGCCCATCACCCCCATCACCCCCATCACCCTGTGTGACTCCCCAGTCGACTCTGTGGAGTCCTGCCGCCATCATCTCCCAGGACCTCAAGTGGGAGCCGAACATCAACGCCATCGTCAAGAAAGCCCAGCAGAGGACTTAGTTCCTGTGGCAGCTGCAGAAGTTCGACCTGCCAGAGACGATGATGGTGCACTTCTACACCTCCATCATTGAGTCCATTCTCACCTCCTCCATCACCATCTGGTACGCTGCTGCAACCACCAAGGACAAGGGCAGACTGCAGCGTGTCATTCGCTCTGCTGAGATGGTAATTGGCTGTAATCTACCATCTATCCACGACCTGTATGCCTCCAGGACCTGTATGCCTCAAGGACCTGTCTACTCCAGGACCTGTACATCTCCAGGACCAGTACGCATCCATGACCTGTACGCCTCCAGGACCTGTACGCCTCCAGGACCTGTACGCCTCCAGGACCTGTACGCCCCCAAGAGCCTGAGGCGTGCAGGTAAGATTGTGGCTGACCCCTCCCACCCGGGAGACAAACTGTTTAATCTCTTCCCTCTGGCAGGAGGCTGCTCCAACAAGGCCAAAAGCTCTAAAGCTCTAAACCACTAAAGCTCTAAACCACTAAAGCTCTAAACCACTAAAGCTCTAAAGCTCTAAACTTCAAAACCTCAAAACCACTAAAGCCAAAACCACTAAAGCTCTAAACCTCAAAACCTCTAAAGCTCTAAACCTCAAAACCACTAAAGCTCTAAACCTCAAAACCACTAAAGCTGTAAACCTCTAAACCTCTGAACCTCTAAACCTCTAAACCTCTAAACCTCTAACCCTCTGGCCACAACAACAGTTTCCTCCCGTCTGCAACCGTCCTCATCAACAAGGCCCTGCCCCACTATGTCTTAAACTGAACGGCTACGTCAATGCGTT
>NC_137206.1:769620-772120 GCF_960531495.2 Zeus faber | reverse complement strand
AAGAACACGCTCCCTCCCAATCTGAAAGAAGCCAGGGCTGGCCGTCATGAATCTATTGATTCAGCAGGTATGAATACCTGCACCAATAACTATAAATACTTTTGGTCCCTGTGTACCTGTGTGTGGGGTACTTCTCCCTGATGGAGGTTATTATGAGCTGCTCCACTCGCTGGTCCGTCTCCGTCACCAGGTCGACAGGGGAGCTCTTCTGCATGACGGCCACGTCCCTCTCCAGAGCCTCCCTGATCAGCTGAAACCAGAAACACAGGGGATACATGGAGCATGGAGAACACCAAAGGGTCTACCATCTCAGACCACCAAGAGCCTTGTGGTTAATCTGGACAACCGGCGCTCCTGCTCCACCCACGTCACTGCAACAACTCGCTCCTGGAGGTTTTCCCTCGACAACATCCGAAGAACACGGTCGTAGCTCACAAGGGACGCAACACAAGTCCTGGTTCAGGCTCCAGTAAACTCCTCTGTTGACTACTGCAACGCTCTTCTGGCTGGACAACCTGCCTGTTCCCTCAGACCTCTACAAACCACTGCAGAGTCCACTAAAGACCACAAAAGAGTCCACTACAGACCATTTCAGAGTCCACTATAGACCACGACAACAGTCCGCTAAAAACCACTACAGAGTCCACGACAGATCACTACAGAGTCCACTACAGACCACTACAGACCTTTACAGAGTCCACTATAGACCACTACAGAGTCCACTAGAGACCACGACAAAGTCCGCTACAGAGTCCACTATAGACCACTACAGAGCCCACTACAGACCACGACAGAGTCCACTATAGACCACTACAGAGCCCACAACAGACCACGACAGAGTCCACTATAGACCACTACAGAGTCCACTACAGACCACGACAGAGTCCGCTAGAGTCCGCGACAGACTACTACAGAGTCCACTATAGACCACTACAGAGCCCGCTACAGAGTCCAGTATAGACCACTACAGAGTCCATTATAGACCACTACAGAGTCCGCTAAAGACCACTTCAGAGCCCACTACAGACTACTACAGAGTGCACTATAGACCACTACAGAGCCCACTACAGAGTCCACTATAGACCACTACATAGTCCGCTATAGACCACGACAGAGTCCGCTAAAGACCACTTCAGAGTCCACTATAGACTACCACAGAGTGTGCTAAAGACCACTACAGAGTCAACTACAGACAACTACATAGTCCACTATAGACCACTACAGAGTCCACTACAGAGTCCAGTATAGAGCACTACAGAGTCCGCTAAAGACCACAACAGAGTCTGCTAAAGACCACTTCAGAGTCCACTACAGACTACTATAGAGTCCACTATAGACCACTACAGAGTCCACTATAGACCACGACAGAGTCCGCTCAAGACCACTACAGAGTCCGCTCAAGACCACGACAAAGTCCGCTCAAGACCACTATGGAGTCCACTATAGACTACTAGAGGCCACTATAGACCACTACAGAGTCCACTATAGACCACTACAGATTTCACTCTAGACTACTACAGAGTCTGCTGAAGACTACAACAGAGTCCGCTATCGACCACTACAGAGTCCACTCAAGACCACTAAAAACCCCATACAGACCACTACAGAGTCCACTATAGACCACTACAGAGTCTGCAATCGACCACTACAGAGTCCGCTATAGACCATTACAGACCTCTATAGATGAGGGACGCAACATAAGTCCTGGTTCAGGCTCTAGTCATCCCCCGTGTTGACTAGTGCAACGCTCTTCTCGCTGGACTACCTGCCTGTTTAATCAGACCTCTACTGACCTCTACTGATCTATATTGACCTCTACAGTGCATCTCACTTCGACTATAGTGGCAAGAATATTTATCATTTTAAATGCGAGTTATTGCGGACAAGCTCTACAAGTTTCTCTTTAAAACGTTCTGCACTAGTTGTGGTTCGTTCAGAGTCTGCTGCAGACCTGCATGTCACATCCTGATAGTCTGCTGCCCCCACTGGTCATGTGTTGAATTGTCTAATCTATATCTTATCTCTCCCTTAACACAACTGAGAGTCTCCCTGGAAGACCGCACATATCATTCAGTCGCTTTCTTTATTCTACCGGCATGCGTTGACACAGCTTTCTTCAACTTTGCCCCAAATTGATGGAACTGGTAGCATCAGCATCAAAACAGCGATCTCAGTGATTTCAGCTGAAAACAAACATAAGCATTAGCTTTCAATAATCATGTGTAGGTTGTTCCGCAGTTGCAGTTTTCTGAATCGAAATGTCTACCCTATATCTTTTGAAATGTAATTTGACTTACATCTCCAGTATGAATTTGGCATTACAAATAAAGTTCATTATTATTATTTTTATTATTATTATTATTGGTCCATCATGTAGGGATACTTAAGATGGCTCTGCCGGCCATACAGCCACGGCAATCCAGGCTATTCTCATTTGTAGTTCCACGTTGGTGGAACGAGCTGCCAAAAATGACCAGAGCAGGGACCTCCCTCTCTATCT
>NC_137206.1:699620-764620 GCF_960531495.2 Zeus faber | reverse complement strand
TTCCACCGCGGATCACTTCCTCATTTACTCAAAGCGGACAGCAGCAGGAGTCATGTCCCATTAACGCCTGTTTTATTAGTCCTAATGCCGCGTTTACACCAAAAGCGCCGGGGCGGCGCACCTCCATACAAAGTCAACGTATAGACGCGTTCCAGTCGCCTGGAACGCGTCTAACGCGGCATTAGGACTAATAAAACACCAAATAAGATTCAAAAAGATTTGGAAGTTTATTTTCAACACTATTGATATGGTTAGTAGTCAACATATAAGATGGATCGGCCGGTGAATTGCGTTGCGTATCGAACATCTCCGATGGAGAACTGTGAAGGCTGGAGGGGTGTGTGTGTGTGTGTGTGTGTGTGTGTGTGTGTGTGTGTGTGTGTGTGTGTGTGTGTATATGTGTGTGTGTGTGTGTGTGTGTGTGTGTGTGTGTGTGTGTGTGTGTGTGTGTGTGTGTGTGTGTGTGTGTGTGTGTGTGTGTGTGTGTGTGTGTGTGTGTGTGTGTGTCGCGACTCGCGAGCTGCAGGAGGAGGACCGACTGAAAGCTGCTTTAAGGGAAGGGACCATTGAGTTCTGGAAAAGTGTGCCAATGGAAAAATGCCCCAATGTCAAACGGGCTGCGCTTAAGATACTGTCAAAGAATTGCTTCGAGTGGCAACAACGGAATTCAAGCCAGATTTGAAGAGCATTGTTCAAGACAAGGAATGCCAGAAGTCCCACTAAGCAACATGCATAGTAAGAGAAAAACGCTATTGTTAATTATTATATTTTTGTTTGTGGACTTGGTTGAACTGAGAGGCATACCGCGGAAACGCAGTACTTTCAGTACTTACAGTACTTACTTTTTTTTTTTCAAAAATGTGGCCGGGGCTCCGGAACACCTAGTCCCAGGTATATGTGGATGGCCAAAGCATCAGATCGTGTATGGTAGGCAAGAGCCAAAACTGATTCTTAAAGGTTAGGGTTTAAGGGACACTATTGAATAAATTGACCCAACATGAAAAAAATACATCCTTATCATTAAACCCGAAGTCCAATTCCCCCCTCTATGAATAAATAAACAACAGTACTTTTTGAACTGAGAGTTTGTGTGTGTGAGACAGTGCACACAATGTTAATTGGTGAAAATAACTGGCCTGTGGTCTTAGTACTCCATCCATCCATCCATCTTCAACCGATTATCCTTAGTCGGGTCGCGGGGGCTAGGAGTCAATTTCTGTCATTATCATGTTGGTGTGTGACATTTACAATAAATCTGGCTGAGCAGAGGTCTGTGTGTGTGTGTGTGTGTGTGAGGAAGGGATGGGGTGATGTTCATGTGTGCCCATGTGTATGATGTGGCTCTTTGCAGTAACACAGTAAAAAAAGTGGCTCTTAGTCTCTGACTGGTTGGCCACCCCTGCTCTAATGTCCTCATTCTTAATCCTGTTCATCCTTGTCCCCCCCAATGAAAACCTCCACATCCTCAACTCTGCCACCTCCACCTCATCCACCTGCCTTTTTGTCAGTGCCACCGCCTCTAAACCTTACAACATGGCTGCTCTCACTGCCGTCCTGTACACCTTCCCCTTCACTCTTGCGGGAAACCTTCTGTCACAGATCACTCCAGACACTCTTCTCCACCCACTCCACCCTGCCTGTACTCTCTTCTCCACCCACACCGCCCTGCCTGTACTCTCTTCTCCTCCTCTCTCCCGCACTCTCCACTGCTTTGGATGGTCGACCCCAAATACTTGAACTCATCCGCCTTCTCCACCTCCACTCCTTGCATTCTCAGCTTTTCTCCGCCCTCCCTCCCATTCAGGCACATGTATTGTGTCTTACTCCTGCTGACTTTCATTCCTCTTCTCTCTAATGCTGCCTCCACTTCTCCAGGCTCTCCTCCACCTGCTCCCTACTCTCGCTACAGATCACAATTTCATCCGTGAACATCATAGTCCACAGAGACTCCTGCCTGATTTCATCTGTTAACCTGTCCATCACCACTGCAAAGAAGAAAGGGCTCAGAGCTGATCCTTGATGCAGTCCCACCTCCACTTTGATGCCTTCGCCACGCCTACTGCACACCTTACTACTGTCTGACTGCCCTCATACATATCCTGTACCACTCTTACCTACTTCTCATTTTATCTTTGGCTCTTCTTTCACTCTCTTCCTCTTCTTGGCCTCCAGAGTCATCCTACAGACCACCATCCCATGCTGCCTAGCAACACACTCCCCTACCACCACATTGCAGTCACTAATGTCTGTCAGATTGCACCTCCCGCATAAGATGGAGTCCACCTGTGTGCACCTTCCTCCACTCTTGTATGTCACCCTGTGTACCTCCCTCTTCTTGAAATACATATTCGCAACAGCCAATTCCATCCTTTTGGTGAAATCCACCATCTGTCCTCCCACATTCCTCTCCTTGACACCATACCTACCTGTCACCTTCTCGTCACCTACGTCTCTGGTCCCTTGGCCAACATGCCCATTGAGATCTGCTCCAACGACCACTCTCTCTCCCTTGGGGACGCTCTCCACCACTACATCCAACTCACTAAAGAATTCTTCTTTCTCTTCCATCTCCCAACTTGAGGAGCGTACACACTGACCACATTCATTATCACCCCATCAATGTCCAGCTTCATGCTCATCACTCTGTCCCACACTCTGGTCACCTCCAAAACACTCTTGACATATTCTTCTTCTTTGTACCTGGCTGTGATACTCCTGGCCTTACTCCCCTTCCACCTGGTCTCTTGTACACATAGTACATCTACCTTCCTTCTCTCCATCATGTCAGCCAGCTCTCTCTCTTTACCCTTCATAGTGCCAACGTTCAAAGTTCCTACTCTCAACTCTACTCTCCTTCCCTTCTTCCTCTCCTGCTGTGTCTGGACACACCTTCCCCCTCTTCTTCTTCTTCTTCTTCTTCTTGGGCCGACAGTAGCACAATTTCCGCTGGCACCCTGTTGGCTAACGGCACCAGTGGCGGTTGTTGTTATCCCGGGCCTCGACCAATCCGGTATGGAAATCAGACTTGTTGTCATCATGTTTGATTTGCATGGTTTTTACGCCGGATGCCCTTCCTGACGCAACCCTCTCTATTCATCAGGGCTTGGAACTGGTACTGATGATGCACTGGCTTGTGCACAGTGGCTAGATTAGAAGAGATTAGTAGAAGATCCTACTATAATAATAATAATAATAATAATAATAATAATAATAATAATAATAATAATAATAATAATAATAATAATAATAATAATAATAATAATAATAACAATTATTATTATGAATAATAATAATAATAATAATAATAATAATAATAATAATTATAATAATTCTCACAAAAACAATGGGGTTTCTGCACTTCGTGCTGGGCCCCTAATAACCTTTATTTGTATTACACCTTTAATGACATATAAATGATGCTACTTTTGTTTGTAATCTGGTTTACACAACACATTATTTAAGACATTATTTATGTGGATTGAGACATATATTTATGTAATTTTATTTATAATCTCTTGAACTTGAACTTGAACTTGAACTTATTTATTAATTTGCATGTCGCGTATGACAAGTCCTATACACAGTAAAGGTTATTATTGTTATTGTTATTATTGTTATTATTATAAATTTGTGAATTGAGAGGCCGACTTCCTTCCATAGTTTCTACTTCCTGTCCTGGGTCCCTAATGAGAGTCATGTGAAGCTGCAGTTGGGAGCAGGAGGCCGTGGGGGAAGGAAAGGGAAGAAATACAAATTAAATCAAGTCCTGTGTGTGTGTGTGTGTGTGTGTGTGTGTGTGTGTGTGTGTGTGTGTGTGTGTGTGTGTCTGTGTCCCATCTGTGTGTGTGTGTGTGTGTGTGTGTGTGTGTGTGTGTGTGTGTGTGTGTGTCTGTGTCTGTGTCTGTGTCCCATCTGTGTGTGTGTGTGTGTGTGTGTGTGTGTGTGTGTGTGTGTGTGTGTGTGTGTGTGTGTCTGTGTCTGTGTCCCATCTGTGTGTGTGTGTGTGTGTGTGTGTGTGTGTGTGTGTGTGTGTGTGTGTGTGTGTGTCTGTGTCTGTGTCCCATCTCGCGACGACGGTCTGGAGAAGAGGGATCGGAGGGTCACAGCACAACCACCCAAAAGAAGAAGATCTGACGAGGAGTCCACACCCAACACGGTGAGAGCTGTTCCCATGGCGACTGGACTATTATTATTATTATTATTATTATTATTATGAACTATATGAAGCGATTTTCCATTAGTGGTGAAAAGTAACTCAGTACAACTACGTTGTTACTCTCCTTAAGTACATGAAGTATCTGTATAATTTGTACCTTCAGTCTGTTCAGTTTTTGGAAACTTTGGTATTTGGTATTTGGAACTTTGAAACTTTGTTTCCCAAAAGTTTCAGTTAAAATATCTGCAACACGTCCAACTGGAAGATGAAGCTTTATAAGTTTATTCTATCCTGCTTTCTTTCTTTCCTTCTTTCTTTCTTTCTTTCTTTCTTTCTTTTTCGTTCTTCTGTCTTTCTTTCTTTCTTTCTGTTTTTCTTTCCATCTTTCTTTATTCCATTCTTTCCTTCTCTTTCTTTTTAGTTTTACAATTGGCATTCCTTTTAACACAAATTATATCCCTCTGTATCACTTTTCCATTACCATTTCCTTCGTTCTTTCCTTCTTCTTTCAGTTCACATTCCTCTCCTCCTCTCAGTACTTTGTTGTGCTGCTGCTGATGTGACCTTTAGATGAAAGAAGACGTTTGGGCACCATGCCAGTGCCACACCCACGGCTCTGTGGACATTTTGTTTATTCCACTGAAACCTAATCGTCCTCACGTAGGACATGGGGAGTGTCCTATTGAGCCGCCAACCTGAGTTTTGGCAGCGCTTTAAAACGGAACAAAACAAAAAAACAGAACAAAACACAGTTGATGAAAAGTCTTCACAAAGATGCTTAACTGACTAACTGAAAGGCAGCTGTCGATGCCAAAGTATTAGCAGCAAACCTGCCTTTAGTTAGATCAATATTTAAATGTCAGTTATCACAACTAAACATTTATATTTTTGGCTGCACAAATTATTTCCCGAAGTTTTGCAATGTGTGTGTGTATATATATATATATACATACATACTGTGTATATATATATATATATTAGATTTGACCTTAAAGGTGTAGTGTGTGGAATTTTGGGAACAGACTTTGCAGAAATTGAATATAATATTGATCAGTATGGTTGAATTAGTGTGTAATCCCATGAAAATAAGAATGGTTGTGAATGAGGTGTTTTTTATCTACATAAGGAGGGGGTACGCTTCAAGGAGGCCGCCATGTTGCACGCCATGGGGTTATATTTTAATTACAATCACAGCTGGAGTCATTTTTGTAACGCAGCTAGCCACGCCACCTGAAAATCTGCCATCGCTGGATGTGTTGCAGGTGACATCACAAGGGGGAGACGGGACAGAGCGAGTGCTGCAGTCAACAGCGCCTTGTCGTCTTTCTTTTATTCTACATTTACATTTATTTCCCACTTCCACACTCGTACGAAACCAAGAAGCTGAAGGTGACTTTATTTAGTAAAAACTGAATTTATCAGTGTAAATATTCTTTACGTCTAGAAATTAAATCCTTAACACAGTACTTCACCATCCTAAATATCTGTGAAACTAACTGACTGAGCAGCACCCTGCTACTGTGCTGTGGCAGACAGGCGACCACGCCCCCCTGTGACGTCCACACCCCCCCTGTGACGTCCACGCGACGTTCACGCGTGTGACGTTCACACCCCCCTGTGATGTCCACACCCCCCCGTGACGTCCACACCCCCCTGTGACGTCCACGCCCCCTGTGACGTCCACGGCCCCTGTGATGTCAACGGCCCCCTGTGATGTCAACGGCCCCCTGTGACGTCCACGCCCCCTGTGACGTCCACACCCCCTGTGACGTCCACGCCCCCTGTGATGTCAACGGCCCCCTGTGACGTCCACGCCCCCTGTGACGTCCACGCCCCCTGTGACATCCACACCCCCTGTGATGTCAACGGCCCCCTGTGACGTCCACGCCCCCTGTGACGTCCACGCCCCCTGTGACGTCCACGCTCCCTGTGACGTCCACGCCCCCTGTGACGTCCACGCCCCCTGTGATGTCAACGGCCCCCTGTGACGTCCACGCCCCCTGTGACGTCCACGCCCCCTGTGACGTCCACGCCCCCTGTGACGTCCACGCCCCCTGTGACATCCACGCCCCCTGTGACGTCCACGCCCCCTGTGACGTCCACGCCCCCTGTGACGTCCACGCCCCCTGTGACATCCACGCCCCCTGTGACGTCCACGCCCCCTGTGACGTCCACGCCCCCTGTGACGTCCACGCCCCCTGTGACGCCCACGCCCCCTGTGACGCCCACACCCAGATGTTGTTACACATGCGTGTTGTTACACATCACCACAGGAGATCGTCCAGCTGTGAGCAGCACTGAGGTGGCTCAGGGTCCAGGCCTTCCAGGCCCTCCAGGTCCGCCAGGTCTTGAGGGTCCTCCAGGGTTTCCAGGTCCTCCACATCTTCCAGGTCTTCCAGGTCATCATGGACTGGTGGACTGGTGTGAATCCTGCACTTTGGTCGTGCAGGATTCACATCTGTAAGTTGCTCCTCCTGATTACTTCTTCATTCCTGTCCATCCTTTGAATTGATCTGGTTTCCATCCATCTTTTTATTTATTTCTATTCTTTCTTTCTTTCTTTCTTTCTTTCTTTCTTTCTTTCTTTCTTTCCTCCCTTGATCCATTTCCATCCCAAACTGATTCAGTGTTTATCTTTATTCTTCGGCTCCACCCGCTCATTCTTTCTTTCATTTCTTTCTTTCTCCTGTCCTTTCATCTTTCCATTTTCATTGCGCATCTATTCAACGTTTCATCTTCCACTGTATCTCTCATCCGCCCGCCCATGTCTTCTTTCCTTCATCTCCCCTTTTCTTCTTCACTTTCACAGGTGTCATTGTTCTGTCGGTCTGTCCGGAGGTACTGAGATCGGAGGGAGGAACGACTCCAAACTTGAAGCACATTGTGATTGGTCGATGCTACAGCTACATCAGGCTGGTCAACCCCACTTTGAGGTAACGCTCACCTGGGGATATTGTGTCTTGTCCGATTACCATTGGCGTCCAATGCTTTCGAGTTAATATGCGGGATTCTGAGAAATCATGGTCTCATTGGGTATATCTGCATGACAAATACGGCCCCGCCTCTAAGCTCTGTCGCAAATCAGCGGCAGAACTGCGTAACGGTTACGGCAGCAGTATACGTCGCAGTTCCTTGCGTTTTCTGCCGTGGGAGCGAGTGTAAACAAACATGGATGGAGGAACGTGGGGCGACACAACACAAGGTGAGGGTGGAGGACCCAGCCCACACCAGCTGCTTTCTCATTCTTCTTCAACGATGGCCTGGTTGTGTCATTACCAATCAGTGCAAACAGATGCACAAATCCCCAAACGCCTACCAGCCTGAGAGAGCAGCTATCAGGTTACATTTTTTACCCCAATTAACAATATAAAGAAGATGGTTTAAAAAAAACCATGTAATTTTTACAGGCAGCGAAAAATGCAGGAAAAATGTGGATGTTCTATGTTTGCAGGTATAGAAGGTATTTCCACAAAAGGGCCTGGCCGTCTCTCTGCCACGGCGCACTAGCATGTTCAGTTGGTTAGTTAGATATTGAGGATGGTGAAGTACTGTGTTTGTGGAGATAGATTTACCAATACAAATAAAAACAAAATAAAACAAGATAAATTACAAAGCTGAGGCCACGGGCTGGCAGAGTGGGGGGGGGGTTTATTTGGAGTATTTACACCAAAAATTTCCAGTTTTTCCAAAATAACCTGAGTATTTCTCTCGTTCACATCTTTCCATTAAAGAGTTGAAGAGAATGACAGAGAGACGTGCGTGACGCCGTCGCACGGCGCAGGCCGTCCCACGTGGCAGGCTATGAAACAGTTGCTGTGTAGAACATTAGCAGACACGTTGCCGCCAAGCATGGTAACTATGCTAACAACTTGTCATCTGAAGAGAGGGCAACTACTGCTGCAAGGTTAGCAGCAAAATTAGCAGCTCAGCAAAACAGAGGAGTTGAGTTGACGGAGTTGAACAAAGCTCAACTCCGTCAAACTGGAGACGATGTCCAGTACGCTGCAACTGAAGCAGACAACGTCTTAAACATCCACAGTTAACACAGAGGATGCTGCTGTTATTTGGCTCTACCATAGAGTATGAACAGAGGATGCTGCTGGTATTTGGCTCTACCATAGAGTATGAACAGACGTTCAGTGTGTCACAGGCGGAACAGGCCACAGATCCCAGCTTACTGATCAACACCTGAGCACTGTCCTACACATTTCCACAACCAAAATGGCACCAGATTTTGATGCGCTGGCAAAAAAGGGAAAAGCAGCAAAACTGTTCTCATTAAATCCATCGATGGGGAGTTGTTGTATTTTTTATTTAAAAATGAATTTATTTATTAAAAAATAGGATAAGAGGAAATAGATTTCACATGTATTTTACACTTTATTCTTGCTCATTTTTCACCTCATCTACTAATGGTCTGGCCCGCCGGTCAGTTTTACAAACGAAATGTCGCCCTCGAGCCAAAAAGTTTGCCCACCCCTGGTCTAGAGTAGCCTACAAGGCTGGTGGATTGAGATTTGAGTGTTCAGACTGAGGTCGCTTTCAGAAAACAAATCAGACCCGTGTCTGATTGAGGAGCATGTGAAGGAATCGGAAAGATCAGATTCCATGTGATTTGTGCTGTTCACACTCAAAAAAAAAACTGATCTGAGTCACATATCAGCAAAATAAAATCAGATTCGGGAGCTTTTATCTGCAGTGTGAACGAAGCCTTAGTTCTGCTCACATTTTTAGTTTTGAAAGTAGGAAATAAATCTAAATTTTGATTAAAAACACTCCACCAAGTCGCCGTTCACTGCAGCACTCGCTCTGTCCCCCCCATGTGACGTCACATTCAAGATCACGGGCGATGTCCCATTTTTAGGTGGGCGTGGCTAATTGAGTTACAAAGATCAGGCCGGCTGTAATTCTATATGAAACAAAACTGAAAATAATTATTGAATTGAAGTGCGACGTCATTCCCCCGATGCAGTCGTTCACTGGGGATTCCAGCCTGCAAGTTTCCCTTTAAAGGTTTTTCAAAGACTCCACTGTTAACCAGCTATACCTAAACTGGGGTGTGTGTGTGTGTGTGTGTGTGTGTGCGTGTGTGTGTGTGTGTGTGTGTGTGTGTGTGTGTGTGTGTGTGTGTGTGTGTGTGTGTGTGTGTGTGTGTGTGTGTGTGTCTGTGTGTGTGTCTGTGTATGTGTGTGTGTGTGTGTGTGTTTAAGTTATGACTGCGAGGAGATCTGGCGTCACTTTGAGGCAGCCGTGGTGCCACGCCCTTCCTGCGGCGTCCGGGTAAAGGACTACAGACACATGTTTCACGCCATGCCGCAGCTCTGGCCCTGCGACCAGGTGAGAGGCACAATCTATTGATCAATCTATCCATCTATCATCTATTGATCAGTCTATCTTGGGTGTGGGGGTGGTGTGGTTTGAACAGCCACACCTGTCCTGGGTCTAGTAATTGGGCCCAGGATCAGGGTGGCTGTATGCCACTTGCTGATTAGAGAAATCAACGAGAAACAGGTAAAACCCCCGTCCCCACACACACAGGAGAGGAGCCCTTGTCGTGACATGTTGTCCATCTGCTCCGGGCTTGTTCCACGTAGTCCCCTCTCTACAATAAACTGGTGTATATTCTATTCCCTCATCTGTGTCTCTGCGTCAGAGCACCCTAAAACACCACTCAGGTGGCGTGTGGCAGTGTACTATATCTATCTACTATTGACTATACTATTGATCTGTACTATTGATCGTTCTTCACTCCATTCTCATGTACTGTGTGTTGGATTCCTGCCCCATTTTCATTCTGTGAGAGTTCAGAGCGAGGACTGAAATGCAGACACTGAGGGGAAGAAGAAGGTGAGAAGAAGAGGCAGTCAATGAGGCAGAATGAGGTTCTTGAATCTAATGAAACTCACTGGAAAATCTAAACTTGCAAACAAACATACATGGCAAGGTGATGAACCAATACGTATGTGGATATTTTTGAAATGTAGTACTGCATTTTGGCCCCGTCTGCATGAAAACAGCATTTTAGGGAACTGAGCTTTTGGAAATGGTCTTCCAGGGTGAAGATTTATTTTTCTAGCTTTGCATGTATTGCATGTGTGTACTTTATTATTTTGTTATTTCTACCTCAAGGCCATTAAAAAAATGGTTAGGGTGGTTGTAACATTTGGGAAATACATCTCCCTGAATTCTCCTCTGCATTATGGCATCTAAAGGCCACTTCTGCAGCTTCTGCATTATTCCATTCCTTCATTCCTTTGCCCCTCCGTTCACTTGTTCCCTCGTTCCAGTTCCTGTTCTGGAGTAAGACCCGGGGGGTGATGCACGGCTACACCACCGCCTTCCCGCGCTCCTGGACGCTGGAGCGGACGCTGGTGGGATACATGTTCAACGACCTGATCTGGTGCGGACACGAGGAGGACACAGGTGGATGGAGGGATGGAGGGATGGAGGGATTGATGATGAATGGATGGATGGAAGGATGGATGGAGGGATGGATGGATGGGTGGAGGGATGGATGGGTGGATGGATGGATGGATGGATAGATAGATGGAGGGGCAGATGGATGGATGGAAGGAGGGGTGGATGAATGGATGGATGGATGGATGTATTGATGGACGGATGGATGGATGGATGGATGGATGGATGGACGGGTGGAGTGATGGATGGAGGGTTGGATGGATGGATGATGGAGGGATGGCTGGACAGATGGAGGGATGGATGGAGGGTTGGATGGAGGGTTGGAGGGATGGATGTATGGAGGAATGGAGGGATGTATGGATGGAGGGATGGATGGAGGGATGGGTGGAAGGAAAGACAACCAGAGACGACACTGTGTTCAATGGAAACTCTGAAAACTGTAACTCAGCAGCATCTTCGCACCGCAGGAAGTTCAAAGACCCTTTAGAGGAAACGTCCCTTTTCTCCTGTGTCCGCACGGCGTGATCCAGGAACCGTCGCAGTCGTTAAAACATCGTTATTGAGGGAGATTTCAACTTAATGACACAGGAGGAACATTGAGTGACGCATATACACACAAACACTATTTATTTACAAAACATAAAATCTCTGTTCAACAAAACCACTCTCAGTAGACACAACGGACTCTGAGCGACATCACCACAGGTTGAACTCCGTGCAGCCCCACCGCGTCGCACCGCCGCTCGGTAAAGAAGGAGGCGACACAACATCCATCCTTAGAGGTTGGTCACACTCGCGTTAAAGAAAAGATCCAAACAAATCTCAGAAAACAAAGTTGTGAAACGACGAGCGAAAAGAGCAATGCTGTGTTCAATGTCAACTCGCGAAATTGTAACTCGTGCTGCATTCCGTGCTGTGGGGATGGTAGCTCAGGAGGTAGAGCTGGTCGTCTAGCAATCTAAAGGTTGCTGGTTGGATCCCAGGCTCCTCCTGCTAGCATGCTGTAGTGTCCTTGAGCAAGACACTTAACCCCTATTGCTCCTGATGGCTGCGTCCGTCAGCGTGTGAACAATTGTAAGTCGCTTTGGATAAAAGCGTCTGCTAAATGTAATGTAATTTCACAGAACCCTGAAAACTGTAATACTTACCTAACACCACTAAACTGGAACTTGTATATTGCTGCTTGCAATTATATTAATTATTATTATCATTATTGTTATTATTTTTATTTTTATTTTTTATTTATTTTGTTAATAATGTGAATGTTTTTTGGACAGCGTTTAATTTCCATTCCTGCCCCAAGTGGTCAGCGTGCGTCCACCACCCGGTCTACTCGCTGTGGCGGCAGGCCTCCCAGAACGTGAGTTTAGCGAGAAAATGCGACTTTCAGGAACATTCCACCATCATAAAATCAACTGTTTCCCGTTACCTCTGCGCTCACACACCTGTATGTTTTGGTAGTTTGCAGAGACGGCGTGCGGCAACATCACGGTGCTGCTGAACGGTTCCCTGCAGGAGGCGTTCAGCAGGGAGAGGTGCGGTTTAGCACGCGGGTGTAGCACGCGGACGTAGTCCTAATAGCATTGAACCTTTTTTACGCGTCACGCTCGTTTCTCTTCCCGTCGCAGCATGTTCGGCAGCGTGGAGTTGGACGGCCTCAACCCCCGCATGGTGCATTACGTCAACATCAAGGTGGTTTCCAACCTCGAGGGCCCCTTCATGTGAGGAGACGGCCAATGCCACCAAGCTTCAGCTGCTTGTGTTTCCTGGTGTTTCCTGGTGTTTCTTCGTGTTTCTCCGTGTTTCTCCGTGTTTCTCCGTGTTTCTTCGTGGTTCTTCGTGGTTCTCCGTGTTTCTTTGTGTTTCTTTGTGTTTCTTCAAATGGGGATGGTAGCTCAGGAGGTAGAGCTGGTGGTCTAGTCATCTAAAGGTTGCTGGTTGGATCCCAGGCTCCTCCTGCTAGCATGCTGTAGTGTCCTTGAGCAAGACACTTAACCCCTAATTGCTCCTGATGCCTGCGTCTGTCGGTGTTTGAATAATTGTAAGTCGCTTTGGATAAAAGCCTCTGATCAATGTAATGTTCTTTGTGTACTGGACGTCTTCTTTTTCCTGGTTTCTGCAGAGAATCGTGCGATCGAGGATCCATCGTGGACCTCATTCACATCCTCCGGTCCAGAGGGTTCCGCTGGACCTGCGCAGACGACGATCTGTGAGTGGAATATGCTTTAGGAGGTTTCCTATTTCGTTTTCCATCCAGAGACGAATGGGGTCACCAGGTTGGTTCTGATTCACATTGGATCAGTTGAAAGGAATGTTTGAATTAGAAGTGTGTAGAATTTAGTGGCATAGAGTGGTGAGGTTGAAGACTGCGACAGCCTGAATACCAAGCTAACATTAGCAAAGTAATGCTAAAAAGCTATTTCATTGTGGCCGTTGAGTCTGATAGCCAGATAGCGTTAGCAGGATACATATTTTATTATCCGTTTGCAGAGTCAAAGAGCAGATAGACCCAGCAACATTACAGAGGTCAGAGGGCAAGGAAGAGGATTTGGTTTGTCCGTTCTGGGCTACTGTAGAAGAAACATGGCGGTGCAACATGGTGTAAGGACGCTCCTTATGTTGATAAAAACGGCTCATTCTAAGGTGATGCCAACACAACAATTCTTATTTTTATGGGATTATTCACTCATTAAAATAAAATCATTTAAATAAACGTATGCATTATTATATCCCATTTCTGCCAAGTCTCTTCCCTAAATTGTACACACTGCCTCTTTAAATTTGTGATATCCATATTTTTTAGGTGGTCTCAACTTGAAATTGAGAAATTAAGATACTCATTTTAAGTATATTTATATTTAAAAAATATAAATATACATTAAACAAATGAAAGCATCTTTTTTAATAAAAATTTGTAATAATGAACTTTGTTTTAAGTCTCGTATTGCTACTTACACGCTAATGCTTACACTAGCTAGTGGCGCCATCTTGTGACACTTAAAGTTATTGCGACGTTGCTGTGGACTATTTCAAAATCGATATTCCGTCTCAATGTTTTATTATATCCAGTGAAGAAGCGGGATAATGTGCAGCCAGTCGCTCATTATCCCAAATGAACCCCCTCGGGGCTTATTTGGGGATAACGAGCGTCTGTACATAATTGTCGTAGTTCCCCTGGAGTCATGAAAGAATGTGATGAAAAACTCCTCCACAGAACCCTGAAGGTCCTCCAGTGCGTCCAGAACCCCAGAGCGTCCGGCTGCCGGGCCTGCGCCGACAGCCTGAAAAGGACCCCAACGACCCCCCCGTCCGGCGGAGCATGAGCCGCAGGGGGGCTCCGCTGCAGCGGGCGGAGATCCGCGCCCACGCCGGAGGCAAACACACAGATAGGTGGATTTTAACTCTCCGCACCTGGAGTCCTCCAACTCCACCTTTCCATTTTCCAGCTGCAGTTTCAATGTAGTCCAAATAAAGTGCTTCTTATATCCATTCTTGTGCTGCGTGAAGAACGGCTGCATCTCTTGTCGACATGTTGTTTATTTTCACGCGGTACAAATTTTATTGTCCATCTTTTCGTGGCATGTGGAGTTCCCTGTCGTCGGAAAGAACTTGGAGATCTGAGGTCGACCCAAGGATCTCAAGTGGAACCAGAGTCGTAGCAACACAATTATCAAACCAATGAATGGATGGAAAACAATAACTGAAATAAATGTAAATAAAATAACCAAAACAACACTTTAAATGGTGGGATTCTGCTTGAGAGGAACTGGAGCACAGCAGAATACAGGCAGGGAATTTGGAAATGTTGACAATTGTTATTGAATAGAAAGAAATAGAAATTAAATAAATGAAGCAGTATTATTGGGAAAATTTATGTTATGAAATATAAATATTATTATTATTATTAAGAAGAAGAAGAAGAAGAATTAATTGTTTATGAGCTGTTATTACACCGGTTAAACATTAAATTAATTGGGCCCTATTTGAATTCTTTTTATGTACAATTGAAATGACATATTGATATAATTTACACTAAAATCTGACGTATGGGAGACTGTTTTCCCGGTGTGGGCGTACCCTCGTTAGGGACCCTCATCGGGTGCATTTCCCGGGGACGTGGACCCCCGCCTCTAAGTCCAGGCTCCCTGCTGTGAGGCTGGTGGCGGTCCCGGCCTCAGGCATTTAAAATATGATTTGGTTATTGAAGAATGTGATAGACAGTTTCAAATGGCTCTTTTAATAGACGCAATTATTTTTATAATATACGAGATATTCATTGCGACTTTAGACTAGTCTACAGCCTGTTAATTACCGCATAAAGGTGCTCGTCAAAAGCTGCTTCTATTCTTCTGAATGTGTTGGAAACACCAGCAAAAGACTGAACATTTATTGTTGTTCAAGTTTGTTTTTAAATGAAAAGCTCTCTGGTGTTTCATGCACGCCTCCAGTCACGTGGGCGTTTTCATCTTTTCTTCCTCCAACCAACCCAGCAATGAAAAAATCGGTCTTCTCGCCAATTCATGTTTGGTCAACTATTTGGGGACAGCCCTACAAACCAGCTTGATAGCGCCACCATGTGACCTGCCAACCCGTCACCTTCCACATCAACGTTGGTAGGAATGTTCCAGTCGGTGGTGTCAACATGTTCTCCCAGTGTTACGATGATACCTCAACCCAGCCGTGCTCCGGCGGGTCATCTCCCAAATAGGAGCCTTTCTGTGTGGAGTTTGCATGTTCTCCCCGTGCTCACATGGGGTTTCCTCCACCTCACGTCAGTAAGGACCCCCCTCAAAAAACATGCACACATCATGGTCTGACCAGCGATGGACACTTATCACCTGGTCCCCGGGCGCGTCCACGTACGCTGCCCACTGCTCCTGCTGTGGCCCCGGAGGAAGGACAAGCCAGGATGGTTAAATGCAGAGGAACCATTTCACCGGCCTCCATCCAAAGCATGTGCATGTGTGTGTGTGTGTGTGTGTGTGTGTGTGTGTGTGCAAGCATGTGTTGTAGTGTGGTGTGTTGTGTGACAAATAAAGACTGTTTCTTCTTCTTCTTCAACTAGAGTTATGAGGCATTGTGTGATTATCCACAGTAAATACGCTCAGGCTATGCATGCATGGACCCATCAAAAGCAAACTGCACTTATTCACAGTTATCTCCAAAGCGTGTGCACCAAGTTTTGTGAAATTCCACCAATCACATAAGGAGATACACGTTTTTGTCATTTATAGTGCCTCCTACTGTGAATGTTTTGCATAATTTGGCACATGTGTTCCAATACCTCTGCCTATTTTCCCTGTTCAGTTTTGTGAAGATTGGACTGAATGAATTATGAGCCATTTGGTGTTGCCCCCAACTGCACTGACTGGTGAGAGATCATTTCAGGAGGTTCAGTTCAGGGTGTTCAGGAGCAGGCGTCAGGGAGGAGCCAGTTTGGCCCCATCTCATGTTGCTTTTGTTTCCCATCTCACGCACAAGAATATTTATGAACCGGAAAAAACAAATAATTACACAAGAACATCTGCGTTTCCGGCCCTACTGGCTCGATTCCCAAATGAGTTCAAAAATCGACTGTCCGTGCGTGTGCGTGTGTGAGCAAACAGCAGCGAGGTGACAGAGGGTGGTGACTCAGTGGTGCATTCTGCACTCTGTTGCATTTCTAACACACGACCTTAAAAAAATTGGGATTCATATTTTTTTAAATATATAAAAAAAATTGGATTTATATAAAGAAAAATAGAAAAAATATTATATATATATATATATATATATATAATTCTGGATTTAATATAGAAAATATATTTAAAAAATCTGAATTTATATTACATTACATTACATTTACATTAAGTCATCGATCAGACGCTTTTATCCAAAGCCACTTACAATTGTTCAAACACCGACGGACGCAGCCATCAGGAGCAATTAGGGGTTAAGTGTCTTGCTCAAGGACACTACAGCATGCTAGCAGGAGGAGCCTGGGATCCAACCAGCAACCTTTAGATGACTAGACCACCAGCCCTACCTCCTGAGCTACCATCCCCATAATATATATATATATATATATATATATATATATATATATATATATATATATATATATATATATATATATATATATATATATATATATATATATATATATATATATATATATATATATAAATGTATATAATATATATATAAATGTATATAATATATATATATAAAATGTATTTTTAAAAGATCTGGATTTATATTCATATTTTTCTGTATTTCTTTACTACAGTACTAATAATTAACAATGTATTTATTTATTCATTTATTAATTATAACAATAGACAATAACATATAACAATAATGCATAATAACAATACACTGTCATTTAGTTATACACTGTCATAAAATAATACGCTGTTTAATAGTAATAATAATACACTGTTATGTAATAATACGCGTTCATATTTACACGTTCTACCGTCTTTGAGGTCATATCATTACTACAGTATATGCTTCAGTACACATTGCTTTGTTCTATATTTTTATTATGAAATGTTATTCTATTGTAAATCTCCTCTAAAGGTATTTCTATTTAGTTTCAGTATTTTGTGAACTTGAGTACTTTGTACTTTTCCGCAGACTGAGTTCAGTCAAAGTAAAGTCAAAGTTCTTCACTAAACCAGAACCACGTCGGGAGCGCGCACGGGAGCGCGCCCGTTTAAATACCGGAGAGCCTCGCCGCGCGGGCAGACGCGCCGACCCGGTACCGGCAGGAACCGTCGCGCCGACCCGGTACCGGCAGGAACCGTCGCGCCGAACCGTCCGGGCGGAGCGACATGGGCCGCGGGGGATCACGACGCAGGTCCGGCCGCGTGTGGCTGTGCGTGGCGGCGGCGGCGCTGGCGCTGGCGGGCGTCCTGGCCCTGACGCTGCGGCTCACCGTGGGAAGACGACGCTCCGAGGCCGACTTCCAGGCAACTTTCACGGGGAGGTGTGAGCAGTTCAGCGGGGGAAGCAGGAGGTGAGAGCGGGCTTCAGGGTCAGTCACCTGTGGAACCGCAACCGCAAACGACGCTTGTTGCCATGTTTGGGGGTCAAACACAGAGATTCTATTCTGTGAAAGCTTTTTATTTACTTTTCGTCAATTTAACGCTGTTCAAGCACAATATGTTCTGCAATAAAACTGCACCACCGAACAGTTGACATAGTTATCCCGATATATGCTTATATGAAAATGACGAATATAATATAAATATTCTTTTTTTATTTTATACCTGAATTTTTTTTATAGAACTGGTAATAACAGAATGATATAGTAGAATATAATGGGAGACGCGGGGGCAGGTTGGAACACGACGTTCTGCTCCTTAGAAGATAATCAGCACAACAAGGTAAGATCCGCATGTTTGCTTTCTGGACCTGCACCACTCCCATGTCAAAACACCTGCAGCTCTCTAAGGTATCATTTCAGTTTTATAGTCTGGGGGTCTGTGGACGAAACAAATAATACAACTTTATTAGAGGGAGATATCAGAAGATGTGTTACTAGTTGCTCAAGGTGACCGACCACGCTGCTTTTCAACAAGTTCATATCAGACTTTCAGACTTTGCCTCCGGACGCAGGGATTTTTTGTTTCACCTAAACGTCGGAAAATAAAATAAAATAAAATAAAATGAAACAAATCAAATGACATGAGGTGTCTGGAAGGTTTGAGGTGAATAGGTCACTGAGCTTCCAAAAATGAGATGTAATGCGGTAATAATATAAACGTATGTTACTTTGAAAGTTACACGGAGAAAGTCACCTCTAGAGTGTGTTCATTGGAGGCCCAGCGAGGAGAGAAGCGAAAATGTTTAGATTTATGAGAATACTTCTGGCTTTGTTCTCTCCTGGACGATCCTTGGCAAGTCCGGTTTGATGCTGATTTGTGTAATAAAACTATTATTTTAATCAAGTCAGTGTCAGCGGGGACTCCTTCTTCATCAACACATCAAAATCATCCAGAAACTACAAATACAACAAGACTGTTTTTATTGCTTTGGCTTTGAGAAACGCACAGTGGATCTGACGGTGCAGCCCGCGGCCCATCTACCTATATTTTATTATTTTAGAAAGAAACAAGCAGAATCATCTTTAAATACTTGTATTTTCCTCGTGTGCACTTTCTTCATGGCATGCGTATCGGACGGATGGACGTCATTTGTCGTATATGGTGTGAATCAGGCTTTCGTATATTTTCTGAACATATTTTGAATAACAATAAAATCACATTTTATTAAAAACAACCTTTTTTTATCATTGTAGTGGTTGTGGAAATTCCACCGTGTGGTCGGTGCTGTCAGGAACGAACCGAGACCCTCGTTCTGTGAACTAGAACAACATTTATTTTGCAAACTAGAAAGACAAAGTAACGCTTTCTAAACGGTGCCACAGCAGTTCAGAGTTCCTACAATTTCTAAAAGTTGGGCGTCGTCTTGTGAGCAGGCCTCCACTAACATGTCTTGTTCTTCATGCAATCATTTGCAGTCATAGTCGGAGTGCTGTCATGCCTGTTCACATTTTACAATCTTATCATGCACGCGCAAGATGACTGAAATGCATACGTTTTAGGAATTAGTTTGTTTCAGTTAGTTGCTAGTTAGAAATTAGGTTTGCTATTATGTTCAGTTTAGAAACTATTGTGCATATATCCGGGTGCGTTGCAAAGACGTTTGTACACATATGTATGTGACAAATAAACCCCTTAAATCTTGAATCTTGCATTGAAGCCCGGTGAGAAGCTTCAGCAGAGTGGTACGTTTCCTCAACAGTAAAGCGTTCAGCGAGGTTGTTGCTCTAAAATAGGGCCTTGGAGGGGTTGAAAAATGGCAAACTGAGTCTACATCCCTGCTGACCGATCACACCCGGCTTTTACTTCGCAGACATGACTGCCCAAAGATCTGGAGTGCCTTTGAGCAAGCGTACGTGGGGAGGCAGCCCTGCAACGTTTCCATGGAGGCCTACGACGCCCTCATTGCTGCTGCTCCTGCCGAAGCCCAATGCAACAGTGTAAATAAAACCACATTACATAATAGACAGACAGACAGACAGATAGATAGATAGATAGATAGACAGATAGATAGATAGACAGATAGATAGATAGATAGATAGATAGATAGATAGATAGATAGATAGATAGACAGATAGATAGATAGACAGATAGATAGATAGATAGATAGATAGATAGATAGATAGATAGATAGATAGATAGACAGACAGACAGACAGACAGACAGACAGACAGACAGACAGACAGACAGACAGACAGACAGACAGACAGACAGATAGATAGATAGATAGATAGATAGATAGATAGATAGATAGACAGATAGACAGATAGATAGATAGATAGATAGATAGATAGATAGACTTTATTGGGGGAAATTTCAGTGTCAGCAGCTCACATCAAAATCTGAAATAATAATAATTATGTTAATAATTAATGACCTAATAAGAATACAAATAGGAAAAAGAAAATGGCAATATGCAATTAACCCAAGGATTACCAGAAACATCGGCAATTTATAGTAAAGCTAAAAGATTAACTCAAAGACACAGAGAAAGGCACCCGCCGGGCGCCATGCTCCGGTGGGTCATCTCCCAAATAGGAGCCTTTCTGTGTGGAGTTTGCATGTTCTCCCCGTGCTCACATGGGGTTTCCTCCACCTACCATCAGTCAGGACCCCCACCAAAAACATGGACACATCATGGTGTGACCTGCGATGGACACTCGGTACCAGGTCCGCGGGCGTCGACGAACGCTGCCCACTGCTCCTAGCTGCCTCCCCGGAGGAAGGACAAGCCAGGATGGGTTAAATGCAGAGGAACCATTTCACTGGCACCACCCAAAAAGCATGCACATATATATATATATATATATATATATATATATATATATATATATATGTGCATGCTTTTTGGGTGGTGCCAGTATGGTGCCAGTATATATATATATATATATATATATATATATATATATATATATATATATATATATATATATATGCGCATGTGTTGTAGTGTGGTGTGTTGCGTGACAATTAAAGATTATTCTCTTCTGTTCTTCTCAAAGACAGAAAAATACGGAATATGCATACAACTTCTTCTTTGGGCTGCTCCCGTTAGGGGTCACTACAGCGGATCATCTGCCTCCAACACCTTGTGTTCTGCGCATCTTCCTCCCTTACACCACCCGCCTGCATGTCCTCCCTCAGCACATCCATCAAGCTTCTCTTTGGCTTCTCTGCCACCGCCTCTAAACCGTACACCATGGCTGCTCTCACTAATGTCCTGGACAAACCTTCTGTAACAGATCACTCCGGACACTCTTCTCCACCCTGCCTGTACTCTCTTCTCCTCCTCTCTCCCGCACTCTCCGCTGCTTTGGATGGTCGACCCCAAGTACTTGAAGTCATCCGCCTTCTCCACCTCCACTCCTTGCATTCTCAGCTTTTCTCCGCCCTCCCTCCCATTCAGGCACATGTATTGTGTCTTACTCCTGCTCACTTTCATTCCTCTTCTCTCTAATGCTGCCTCCACTTCTCCAGGCTCTCCTCCACCTGCTCCCTACTCTCGCTACAGATCACAATGTCATCCGTGAACATCATAGTCCACAGAGACTCCTGCCTGATTTGATCTGTTAATCTGTCCATCACCATTGCAAACAAGAATGGGCTCAGAGCTGATCCTTGATGCAATCCCACCTCCACTTTGAATGCCTTGGTCACACCTACTGCACACCTTACTACTGTCTGACTGCCCTCATACATATCCTCTACCACTCTTACCTACTTCTCTGCCACCCCCGACTTCCTCATGCAATACCACCCTTCCTCTCTCAGCACCCCCATCATATGCTTTCTCTAAATCCACAAAGACGCAGTGCAACTCCCTCTGGCCTTCCCTGTACTTTTCCATCAGCATTCTTCAAGCAAACATGTCATCTGTAGTACTCTTTCCTGTCATGAAACCATACTGCTGCTCGCTGATCCCCACCTCTCCTCTAAACCAAGCCTCCACTACCCTTTCCCATAGCTTCATGCTGTGGCTGATCAACTTTATTCCCCTGTAGTTACTACAGCTCTGTACGTCTCCCTTATTCTTGAAGATGGTACCAGTAAACTTCTTCTCCACTCCTCTGGAATCCTCTCCCTTTCCAGGATGGTGTTAAACAGTCTCGTTAGGAACGTCACCGCCATCTCACCTGAACATTTCCATGCTTCCCCAGGTTTGTCATCTGGGCCAACTGCCTTTCCACTCTTCATCTTCTTTCATGCTGTTCTCACCTCATCCTTGTTAATTTGCTGCACTTCTTGATCCACTATCCGCACATCATCCACTCTTCTCTCCCTCTCATTTTCTTCACTCATCAGCTCCTCAAAGTACTCCTTCCACCTTCTCAACACACTCTCCTCACTAGTCAGCACATTCCCATCATTATCCTTTATCACCCTTAACCTGCTGTACATCCTTCCCAGCTTGGTCCCTTTGTCTTGCCAATCGGTACAAGTCCTTTTCTCCTTCCTTACTGTCCAACCTCTCATACAACTCGTCGTACGCCTTTTCCTTTGCCTTTGTCACTTCTCTCTTCGCCTTGTGCCGCATCAGCTTGTACTCATGTCTACTTTCTTCATCTCTGACTTTCCCATTTCTTCTTTGCCAACCTCTTCTGCTCTATGCTCTCCTGTACTTCCTCATTCCACCACCAGGAGTCCTTTTCTTCCTTCCTCTTCTTGCATGATACACCGAGTACTTTCTTGGCTGTCTCCCTCACCACTTCTGCACTTGTTTCCCAGTCATCTGGTAACCGTTCATTCCCACCTATTGCCTGCCTTACCTCTTCCCTAAATTGCATGCAACACTCCTCCTTTTTCAACTTCCACCATTTTATCTTTAGCTCTTCTTTCACTCTCTTCCTCTTCTTGGCCTCCAGAGTCATCCTAAAGACCACCATCCAATGCTGCCTAGCAACACACTCCCCTACCACCACTTTGCAGCCACTAATCTCTTTCAGATTGCACCTCCTGCATAAGATGTAGTCCAGCTGTGTGCACCCTCCTCCACTCTTGTATATGTATGGACTGTTCATACAACAATAAACATGTTAACACAAACAGACATCAACAGCAATTAAACAAAATATAAGTCTAAGTTAACAATAAAAAAAAAACTTGCCTATTATAATGACCGGCTGATAAACAATATATGTAAACCTAGAATTAACAAAAGCAATATAATAAGCCTAGAAGTCAACAAAAAGCAAAAAGAAATGACAATATATACTAACCTGGAATGAATTTGAAGATAGGAGATATACTGTATATAAAATAGGTATATGACTGACTAGAAAATATACAGGAAACATAGCAGAATAATTTGGTAGTTCTGCTTACCACACGCCACCTGAGTGGCGTTTTCAGGGTCCTCCGACACAGGAACAGGCAATGGGGTTGAAAAAACAAACTAGATTTATTGAAGGGAGTAGGTCAGGTGGAACAAGCCCGGAGCAGATGGACAACATGTCATGACAAGGGCTCCTCCTCTCTGTGTGGGGATGGGGGTTTTACCTGTTGCCCATTGATTACTCTACAGCACACAACAAATATTAATATAAATTAATATAATAACTATAATTAATATAATAACAATAATAACAATAATTATAAGGAGAAAAATACAGATACTCCTCACTTAACGACCGAGTTCCATTCCTAGGAACAGGCCGTTCAACTAACTGGTCGATAAGAGAAGAATCTTTAATTATCGCGCAACACACCACACATGCTTTGGATGGTGGCCGTGAAATGAGGCCTCTGCATTCAACCCATCCTGGCTTGTCCTTCCTCCGGGGCCACAGCCAGGAGCAGTGGGCAGTGTTCGTCGACACCTGGTATCAAGTGTCCAATGCTGGTCAGACCATGATGTGTGCATGTTTTTGTTGGGCGAGCACGGAGAGAACATGCAAACTCCACACAGAAAGGCTCCTATTTGGGAGATAACCCACCCAGAGAACAGTGCCAACAGCGTCCCAGGCGGGAATTGAACCCAGGACCTTCTTGCTGTGAGGCAGCAGTGCAATGCACCGCACCACCGTGCCACCTCACGAGAATCTGTGTTTGTTCACGGCAAGGGGGCGTGGCTGGTATATACAGTGTATATAGTGTTCTTTCATGGTAAGGGGGCGTGGCCATTGCGAACGCAAGTGTAGTGAATACTGACAGACTACTGGAACAATGATGAGATGTCTAGTATATATAGTGTGTATAGTATATATAGCATATATAGTGTATCGTATATATAGTATTTATAGTGTATATAGTGTATATAATAAATATAGTGTATATAGTATATATAGTGTATAGTATATATTCGGTATATAGTATATATAGTGTATATAGTATATGTAGTGTATATAGTGTATATCATATATACAGTGTCAGAGAGGACATGGAGCTGGTCGTGAGTCCCAACGGTCGTTAAACAGGTAGGTTGGTATGTGAGGAGTACCTGTATATGGTATATATATGTAGTATATATAGTATAAATAGTGTTTCTGGTATATATAGTGTATATAGTGTATATAGTGTATAGGTTGTTAAGTGAGGAGTACCTGGAGCAATAATAACCCTAATAATAGCATAACCATCGGTAATATATGAAAGATGCTTTTGATTTCATTCACTGTTTTCAGATGATATTCTGGAGCAAAACGATGGACATGGTCCATGCACTGACGGAGAAGAGAGACTGTTACATGAGTGTGGAGGAAACGCTGTTGGGCTTCGTCCTGAACGGGCTGAGGTGGTGCGGGAAACGCAGCAGCAGCGGTGGGACTGTGTGTGTGTGTGTGTGTGTTGCATAGACTGTTCAGAGGTTATTTCATTTATTACACAAAATTAATTTAAACACATAATCCAGTAACAATTACAACTGTTGGAATGTTATTACTGTCTGTCTGGCTCTCTGTCTGTCTTGTCTTGCTGTATGTCTGTCGGTTTGTTAGTCTGTTGTTCTGGCTGTCTGGCTCCCCATCTGTCTGTCTGTCTGCCTGTTTGTCTCTCCATCTGCCTGTCTTCCTCTTTGTCCATCTGTCTTCATCTCTGTTTCCCTGTCTGTCTGTCTGTCTATCTGTCTTCCTGTCTGCCTCCCCATCTGTCTGTCTGTCTCTGCCTGTCTCGTTTCCATTCAATTCAATTCAAAAGGTTTTATTGACACGGGAAACATAAATTAACATTGTCAAAGCAAATGGAAAACAACTGTCGTGCCTCCCTGTCTCCCTGTCTCCCTCTCCGTCTGTCTGTCCCCCTGTCTGTCTTTCTGTCTGCTCATGTGTGTGTCCTTGTTGTCATAGAAACCTTCACCACCGGATGCCCAGAATGGTTTGAATGCGTCAACAATCCAGTTCGCTCGTTCTGGAGCCGAGTCTCTGCCGACGTAAGTCACTTTAAAGTGGTAATCCATCAGCTCGTCTGTGTCGGGTGCATCACCCACAATTTCCCAGAATTCCACTCGAAAATGCAACGTTTTGTTTCACTTTCTCTTCCCCAAACTTCTCCTTCTGATCCACTGATTGCGTTTGTATTTTCCTTACTCTCTCGTGGCTGTTTGGATTATTTTTTAAACTGCTGTCGCTGATTAACTGCAGCTGCTCCCTTTCACCTCTTGGACCCCGCCACCAGCAACAGAAGCAGGATAGAGGACGACCCGTTGAATGCTCAAACATTGACAAGACGTGAAATTAAAACAGAAAAATGTCAATGTTGCAGTGAAAAAAAATATAGAGACATAAATGTAAATATAAAATATATATACAGATAAATAAAGAAACATCAAATAAAACATATAAGTGTACACATTGCTGTTAAATATGTATATATATATTTATATATATATTTATATATATATTTATATATATATATATATATATATATATATATATATACACACACAGTATATACAGATAAATGAGGATAACTTAAAATAGAAAAATGTAAACTTTGAACTTTGTTCTTCTTTGTTTGAGCTATACAGTCAAGTGGAGCCTCTCTCTCTCTCTCTCTCTCTCTCTCGCTCGCTCGCTCTCTGGCTCCTTATCAATACAACTTTGTTTCCGTTTCCATGGAGATTCATTTCTTCCTTCCCTCCTGGAGGGGACGAGTCCCAGCCCCTCACCGGACGCAGAAGGTTTACAATTCACTACTTTTGGGATGTTTAGAAAATGGAGCGGAGCCAGGGAGAGGAAAAGAAATAAAATACAGTAGATGGATAGATTACATTGATCAGACGCTTTTATCCAAAGCGACTTACAATTATTCAAACGCAGCCATCAGGAGCAATGAGGGGTTAAGTGTCTTGCTCAAGGACACTACAGCATGCTAGCAGGAGGAGCCTGGGATCCAACCAGCAACCTTTAGATGACTAGACCACCAGCTCTACCTCCTGAGATACCACCCCCATGATATAGATGATAGATAGATAGATAGATAGATAGATAGATAGATAGATAGACAGACAGACAGACAGACAGACAGATAGATAGATAGATACTTAATTCAAGGCAACAATAATTAAAAACCAAGCAACAGAATAAAAAACAACAAAATGACAAAGGAAAATAAATGTAAAATATACATTTAAACCCAAAGGGGTTACTGTCCACAATAAAACGATAAACAACTGATATAACCAAAAATAAATAAATAAATTCAAAAATGAAATAAAATGTCCCAAAAAATAATCAGGACAAATTGGTTGTGTATATGATAATGCAGTAAACCCAGCAGTGAACCAGCCAGATGAACCGGAATATAAGAAACAAATGGTAGTGTACAATAAACTTAATAATAAACATTCAATATAAGCCAAAAAATCAAGAGACAAGAAACAAGGAAAAGAAACCTAGGAATGAAAAGCTGTAAGTAGTATGTTTAGATGTTAACATGGAAACATTATACCACTATGCAAGACTTATTTACTTTGTTTTTAGCCCAGTTCCAATAACAACTTGACTGACTTGTTGGACCCTTGTCCCTTCCTGGAGCCTCGAGGCTCGGGTCTTATCACAGAGGGGGCGGGGCTTATCACTGCTGAATCCCACTCTCCATAGGAATGAATGGACTTCCGCTTTGTTCCAGGCGTTTGTCATATTCAGTGTGAAGCGGGCTTGAGTTGCTGGGATCCCAATCTGAGGTGAACAGGAAGAAGAAGAAACCCCAAACTGGTGCTGATGTCTTGAAGTGATTAATAACAATGACGTTTAATTATTAACCCTTCCAGTTAAGACACATTCTGTCCTTAGAGGTAAACGCTGCTCGTTCAACTGGTTGGACTCAGATTCCATCTTAAAGCAGCACTATTTAACTTTTGGGGTTTGGCATTTGGCGCCCCTACCGTACCAATATTGTAAAACTCGATCCGGTTTATTTTAATTTGAATTTATTTTCCCGCACAAACTTGAACCTTATCCTTAAGTAAATATAATGTACACCTACGTTACAGCGCCGCTTGCACGGAGCTCGCCGCTGCAGCAAGCTCTCCGTCAGGGAGAGAGGGTGCGGGGATCTGCCCCTTGCTACTGGTGCCGGTACCAGATGTGCTTGGCCTGCCAGATCGGCTCGAGTCAGAGGGGGAAACAAACCCCGCGGCGCAATGAAGCCAGCGAGCGGCGGCTGAGGTGCGGGTGCTGGGTGGCAGAGCTCACCTGCACCGTCGGGGAGGTGGAGCGAATGCCTTTTGTTTGAGATTTATTTCCGCCATTTTTACCGGCAAATTTATAATTCATTGTTTCTTTTTTAATCAATTATACCGGGTAATAAAACGGTAATTACAGGAGCCAAACATCAAGGAATTGACTTAGTGCCGTAAAGCACAACACACTTCTTCCCGCGGTTTCTTACTCAAACACAGAATTAAATAGTGCAAGCGCAGGCGTCTGGGGGGTGGGGATGCAGGAGGTGCCATCCTCCATATCACAAGTCAGTGAACCGTCAAAATGATTCTGAAGCTGAGGTTTGAAGCTCAAACACTTCCAGAGTGTTGCTGTAAATAAGTAACTTTGTTTGTTAAGAGCTTCTCCTCTAGTTTGCAGAACAAGCCTGCGGTGACGTCACAGTGATGCTGAACGGATCGATAGCCACGCCCTTCAGTCCTGAAAGGTGAGTATCTGTCTGTCTGTCTGTCTGTCTGTCTCAGTGCTCCTTCAACAACCCCAAATGAAGCTCTTTGTGGGTGTAAGTATTTTTCCCTGAAGGGGGAGGTGGTGGTGGTGGTGGTGGTGGTGGTGGTGGTGATGGAGGTGGTGTGGTGGAGGTGGTGGTGGTGGTGGTGGAGATGGAGGTGGTGGTGGTGGTGGTGGTGGAGATGGAGCTGGTGGAGGTGGAGGTGGTGGTGGTGGAGGTAGTAGTGGAGGTGGTGGTGGAGGTAGTGGAGGTGGTGGTGGTGGTGGAGGTAGTGGTAGTGGTGGATGAGGTAGTGGTGGAGGTGGTGGTGGTGGTGGAGATGGAGCTGGTGGTGGTGGTGGTGGAGGTGGTGGTGGTGGTGGTCTCATAATGCATTGGTCACAGTCACCAAGCAGGCATTTGGAAGGTGATGAAGCAGGGCGAGGTGAGGTGCTGCAGGCTCTTCCTCATGGATGTTCTTCTTCTCTAAAGTGTCTTTGCCTCCGTGGAGGTGAAGGCTTTCAACGCCACCATCATGAGCAGCCTGAGCGTCGCCCTGGTGGTCACACAGTGGAACAACCAGTAAGAGTCCCACTTTTCTTCTTCTTCTTCTTCTTCTTCTTCTTCTTCTTCTTCTCTGGGCTGCTCCTGTTAGTGGTGGCCACAGCGGATCATCTTCCTCCCTGACACCACCCGCCTGCATGTCCTCCCTCAGAAACCTCCATCAAGCTTCTCTTTGGCTTCCTCTTTTCCTCTTGCCTGGCAGCTCCACCCTCAGCCTCCTTCTCTAATGTAACTCTCTTATACAGACAAATAACAATAACAATAACAATAATAGTAATAATAATAATAATAATATTAATAACAATAATAATAATAATTATTATTATTATAATAATAATTATTATTATTATGATTATCATCATTATTATTAATAAACATAATAATAACAATAATGATAATCATCATAATAATAATCAGCATAAAAAATCATAATAATTAGTATTATAGTTTTAATAATAATCATAATAACAATCATAATAATAATGATAATAATAATTATAATAATGATGATAATAATAATGATGATGATGATAATAATAATAATAATAATAATAATAATAATAATAATAATAAATAAATAAATAAAGCTGCAGTACACAGGGTCCAGTTTTTTCATTTCATTTTACGTCATAAAGTGTCTTACTGTAAATATCATTTAAAGTAAATAATATAATGAGGTCATAAAGCTTCTTAATGTAAATATCATTTATAGTAAATAAAATGACGTCATAAAGTGTCTTTATGTAAATATCATTTATAGTAAATACTATAATGACATCATAAAGCGTCTTAATGTAAATATAATTTATAGTAAATAATATAATGAGGTCATAAAGCGTCTTATTGTAAATATCATTTATAGTAAATAATATTACGTCATAAAGTGTCTTTATGTAAATATCATTTATAGTAAATAATATGATGATATGACACATATTACTGTAAATATAATTTATAGTTAATAGTATGACGTCATAAAGTGTGTTACTGTAGATATAATTTGTAGTTGATAGTATGATGACGTCATAAAGCGTCTTACTGTAAATATCATTTATAGTAAATAATATAATGAGGTCATAAAGCGTCTTAATGTAAATATCATTTATAGTAAATAATATGACGTCATAAAGCGTCTTACTGTAAATATCATTTATAGTAAATAATATAATGATGTCATAAAGTGTCTTACTGTAAATATCATTCAAAGTAAATAATATGATGATGTGACATATTACTGTAAATATAATTTATAGTTAATAGTATGATGACGTCATAAATTGTGTTACTGTAAATATAATTTATAGTAAATAATATAATGACATCATTAAGCGTCTTACTGTAAATATCATTTAAAGTAAATAATATGACATCATAAAGCATCTTTATGTAAATATAATTTATTGTTAATAATATAATGATGTCATAAAGCATCTTACTGTAAATATCATTTATAGTAAATAATATGACGTCATAAAGCATCTTACTGTATATATCATTTATAGTAAATAATATAATGAGGTCATAAAGCGTCTTAATATAAATATCATTTATAGTAAATAATATAATGAGGTCATAAAGCGTCTTAATATAAATATCATTTATAGTAAATAATATAATGAGGTCATAAAGCGTCTTACTGTATATATCATTTATAGTAAATAATATAATGAGGTCATAAAGCGTCTTAATATAAATATCATTTATAGTAAATAATATAATGAGGTCATAAAGCGTCTTAATATAAATATCATTTATAGTAAATAATATAATGAGGTCATAAAGCGTCTTACTGTATATATCATTTATAGTAAATAATATAATGAGGTCATAAAGCGTCTTAATATAAATATCATTTATAGTAAATAATATGACGTCATAAAGCGTCTTACTGTATATATCATTTATAGTAAATAATATAATGAGGTCATAAAGCGTCTTAATGTAAATATCATTTATAGTAAATAATGTGACATCATAAAGCGTCTTACTGTAAATATCATCTGGTCCATGTCGGTCAAGCAGGACCAGCTGAATATGCTGAGTTGTTTGGCTGTTCTCTGACGTCTGCCTCAAGCTCACCATGTCGGGAGCTCCAGCTGCTCTGCTCCAGCTGCTCTGCTCCAGCTGCTCTGCTCCAGCTGCTCTGCTCCAGCTGCTCTGCTCCAGCTGCTCTGCTCCAGCTGCTCTGCTCCAGCTGCTCTGCTCCAGCTGCTCTGCTCCAGCTGCTCTGCTCCAGCTGCTCTGCTCCAGCTGCTCTGCTCCAGCTGCTCTGCTCCAGCTGCTCTGCTCCAGCTTGGACACTCTCTTTCCGTGAAATGCATTGGACCGCGTCTGTGATTTTGATCGACGTTATTTGGTTTTTCACTCATTTCTGCTCCGACTGTGGATCGGTTTGGATGAAACTTCAACCACGAGGTGTTTGTGACATACCGGTTCTGACAAGATGTCAACCGTGTTCGTAGCTTATTCCGTTCTTGTGTTTCGAATAGTTTTAGATTTCAAAATTTTGAGAATTTTCCTGGAACAATATCTAAGGGCTGGAGCCCTTCAAATAATAAATAATAATAAACTATATTTGTCTGTTTTCATTGGATTTGATTTCCTTTTACAGTAAGTGGATGAACTGTCAGTTATATGCATCGATCTGCACAGAGAAGATGATAATTATCTATTAATGCATTGTTTTTGGTGTAAGGTCAACCTGTGCCAATGAATCTTTAAAGGACTTGGAAAAAGAACTGCATCCTGACATCAAATACAGCTGCCAGGAGGTCCCAGAGTAAGTGTGTGTGTGTGTGAATGAGTGACTTTTTTTATTCATCTATTTCTACCTTTGACTTTGACACCGTTTCCCAAACTGAACTTTTTCCTCTTTTGTTTTAGTGGAAATATTGAATATAATGTTGAGTGATAAAGTGCTTTGAAATCAACGTCTCTGTGTAGTAGTGTCATGGATTGACCAGTAGGTGGCGCTGGAGTGTTGGAGTGAGTCGTGTGTTGATTTTCAGTGGCTGCAGATGTGTGAGACATTTACTCTTTCTGCACAAACCTCAAAAGCTGAAGCTGAAGAAATAAAGGTTGACGTCAATGTTGAACTGAATGCCTTCAATGCCACAGGGGTTTTTCAATACACAATCAGATTAAAGGTGAAAATGTCTGAAAAAGGGTTTATAACTATATAACTAACTAATATAACTGAGCGGTTGTTGAACGTTGTTGAACAGTGTAACCTGTGTTTTATAATTAAATAGACACTGATAATATATTGAATTTTTTAATAAGTCATATTTAAGAATACTTTTTATTAAGCTTAATATTTTTGAATAGCAATAAAATTAAACATAAAAAATGGTCAATTATATTAAATATTAAAATATTGGATTAAATATTAGAATAATAATTGATCATACATATGAATATATCAAATGTTTTTAAATATGTAAAAAAAAACCTTTTTTATGTCCATTTACTAACTTTCACTTAAGAGATTACAAAGATTTTCCAATAATTCCCATAATCCCATAATAAATGCTTAAGTACTGAATTTTAATACCTTCCTCAATTTCCCCTCAGGGATTAATAAAGTGTTTTCTTACAATAATAATGATAATACTACTACTACTACTACTATTACTACTACTACTACTACTACTACTACTACTACTACTATTACTACTATTACTACTACTACTACATTTACATTTACATTTACATTTAGTCATTTAGCAGACGCTTTTATCCAAAGCGACTTACAAGGGAGAATAACATTCAAGCTACACTACTACTACACTACTACTACTACTACTAATAATAATAATAATAATAATAATAATAATAATAACAAATAACAATAAACTAAATTTGTAAAGCACAATTCATGTGGGAGATGCAACTGAAAGTGGTTCAGAAAGTAAAATATTTAAAATATTTAAATATTATATTATTATATTATTAAATATTATATTTAAAATAATATCATTTATTAAAAATAAAAAACAATAACAATCTTCTTGTGTTTTATTAATATCTGCTACGTGTCTTCCCATCTGTAGATCCAAGGTCCGGACCTGCATCTCAGACACCAATGTAACCTGTGAATACTGTTTGTTAAGATCACAAATTACTGTGCACGATGCCGATAGTACGCTGTGAGACAGAAAACAACATGAAATATGGAATATTTGGGAATTTTTTGTTTAAAGTTGTAGATCAATAATTCATGAATGGAATGTCTAACCTTTTTTACAAGTTAATTATTTTACCCCAGGGACTGAAGTGATATGTAATGTGACAGCAACCGCCGAATGCACAGACATGAATGAAGTGTCGTTGGATTCGGGGCAGTTCAGACATTTTCTGGTCCAAGTTTGATCCACATCGATCTGATGCTGCGTTCCAGGGGGACTCGGAAAATTGTAATTCGGCTCGATAGGAAGTGATTCTGTCTTCCATGGGAATTAGTGACTAACATGAATAACTTGGACCCTGTGCATTTTTTAGCTCAGGCGGTAGAGCTGGTGGTCTAGTGATCTAAAGGTTGCTGGTTGGATCCCAGGCTCCTCCTGCTAGCATGCTGTAGTGTCCTTGAGCAAGACACTTAACCCCTAATTGCTCCTGATGGCTGCGTCCGTCGGTGTTTGAACAATTGTAAGTGGCTTTGGATAAAAGCGTCTGATCAATGTAATGTAATTGTAATGTAATTATTGTAAAAAGAGTAGGTACGTTTCTAAAAGTTATTTTATACGCAACCTGTTGAGAATGTTTATGATGAATGTTACAGAAATGTTATGCATGTTACACATGCATAACATTATATAATAAACATCATACATGTATGATAGAAGCTCAGTTCAATCACATATATCTTCTGAAATAAATTATCGATTGGTATGATTTGACTGCTGTCATTATTTTTATAACAGGAATAGTGTCTCAGGTATTATTATTATTATTATTATTATTATTATTATAAGACGGAAGATTAGGGCAAATCCAGGTCTCAGTCAAGGTTTCAATTCAAACTTTAGAAGAATGGGCGTGGCCTCCAGGTGGACCAGGTTGATCTGGACTGAGAGCAGCACCAGGACCAGACAGAAGGATCTGACCGCTCCTTGGTCCCTCAGTCCAGGACTTCCTGCTCTGGAACTAATTCATCTTCAATCAAGCAACGTCTCAGGGAGAAGGATTTAGATGAAACCTCCTGTCATGGTGTGTCCGCCATGACAGGAGGAAGTTATCACTGAGGACTGAGTCAAGGAGTCAAGAGCAGAAGGTGTTGACGTCATAATTCATATTGAATGTGACGCTTTACTCTGCTTTATTCCACCAATAGTGTTGAGGGATTTGAATGATCCTTGTGAGAGTTGTATTCACAGCTCAGAGCAGGAGCGACTCTTCCTCATCCCCTCACTGTCCAGGAAGTCCTCCCTCGCTCCAACCCAAGCAAACCAACAACCCGTCCCATCAATGGAACGACTCCTTTTACAGAGCCACTCGTTGAGAAACCCACCCCCCCAAAAAGAGTCAAAGCTTTCATCGCGACGAATGGTTTTCAGAGTCAAAGTGGATCTGGCTTTGATCAATACAGAGCTGCTGTCCTGACTGGAACCCACCGATTCCGCAGATTTGTGCTGCCTTGCAATTTTTGATCTTGCAACACAAGAGCTCATTTCCGTTCTTTATTAAAGTGGGATTTGGTTTCTCACGGCCGCGGCACCGAGGTTGAAAAACACTGCTCCTACCGCGGTGGAAAATTTGGGAAAGACGCCAGTTGGCTGTAGCGCTTCTTGTCGGGCCTCCATCGCTGTTCCCAAACCTGCATCACTGCTCCATCGCTTCCATTGCTCCATCGCTTCCATTGCTCCATCGCTCCATTGCTCCATCGCTTCCATTGCTCCATCACTTCCATTGCTCCATCGCTTACATTGCTCCATCGCTTCCATTGCTCCATCGCTTACATTGCTCCATCGCTCCATTGCTCCATCGCTTCCATTGCTCCATCGCTCCATTGCTCCATCGCTTCCATTGCTCCATCGCTTCCATTGCTCCATCGCTCCATTGCTCCATCGCTTCCATTGCTCCATCGCTTCCATTGCTTTATCACTCCATCGCTTCCATTGCTCCATCGCTTCCATTGCTCCATCGCTTCCATTGCTCCATCGCTCCATTGCTCCATCGCTCCATTGCTCCATAGCTTCATTGCTCCATCGCTCCATTGCTCCATTGCTTCCATTGCTCCATTGCTCCATCGCTTCATTGCTCCATTGCCCCATCGCTTCCATTGCTCCATCGCTTCCATTGCTCCATCGCTCTTCCCTTCACACCTGTACGACAGTAAAAAAAAGGCGTGTCACGCCTGCTTCCTCCTGACGAACCTCCGTGACTCTTTCCTTCCTCCCATGATGCACTTTACCACACGATGACACTCTATTTTTTTTTTTACGCTGATGGTCTGTACAGCAAGTCACCGATCCTCACGACAGCTTCCTGTTCATGAAAATGTACTTGACTAAATAAAGAGGTTATGATGATGATTCTGAGACCAACCTCATCATCAAAATGTCTACTTTTCTGGGGGGAGTTGGAGTTTCAATGGGATCCAGTTGAAACAGTGTCCCTCTGCGCTCCAAAGGGCGCGGTCTACTGGGAGGACCAGGGGAAGCACCTGGAGCTGGAGAAGAGCTCCAGGAAGCTCAAGCACCGGCTCCAGGGGCTCAACCTCAAGATTCCGAAACGCAGGGAACCCTCCTACTTCACAAATTCTGTTCTTGGATTTTCAAATAGATGACAATTCTACCCCCACACACACATTTTACCTCCACACACACATTCTACCTCCACACACACATTCTACCTCCATGCATCTGCTGCTTCTTTCGCGTTGCACACATTTTAAATAATGTTCAACACAGATACGACCGAGTGTATGAAAATGTTTTTCTTAAATTTTGCTTATTTCTTTTGGCCTCTACTTGTTTTTGATATTTTTCCACTTGCTGAGTCACCGGAGTCAAATTCTGTGAAGCATTGGAAACTTGGCCAATAATGCAGATGAATATTCTGATTATTTCTTTGTGACTATGAGCAAATTTAATCTCCCAAAGTCAGGCTGTGTGTTATTATTATGTCTGTACAGTGCACAGGATGTTTCAAGTTATTTTTGTTAAAAGTTAGGACCATGTTTCCTTCTCGAAGACAGTGTTATAGGCATATTGTGCGTAGGAAGCGTATTTGGATTACACAGTATTTTGCATGCTGATCACATTTTCTCTTTTTACACATGAATATATTTTTCTTTTATCTCTAATCTCTTCAGCCTCAACATATTCCAGAATGTGTCTGCACAAATAAAGCTCCACCCCGTTACAAAGATAATTGACTGCTGACTGATTCCTTATGAAATAATTTAAATTAAATTTAAATTAATCTCATTTGAAGAGTTTAAATCTATGTTCTACATCTTTAAATTGTGCCTGATATAATGTTTGTGCCTGATCTGTTGCTCTTTCCACTCTTTCTGGGACTAAAAATGTCATGTGATTTATTTGAATTTTCTTCTGTTTTCATTCACATGTTTATTGTTATGATTGTAAGCAGTGGTGTTTATGTGGGGGTGGCAACCGGCCCTCTGATGCCCTTTTGGTTGAAAGAATGCTGCAAAAGTGCCCCTGGGGTTGCCCCCACGTTAGAGAAAACATTATTCAGCCCTTGAGGGAAGGTGACCTGGCGGCATGATGGTTCAGATGCTGCCTTCCAGCACCGCCATCACACACTCAAGTCCAGACTTTTCATTCCAGACTTTTCCCTTCATCAAATGGCTGCAGGAGACGACCAAGCTCTGGAAGACTCAGTGGCTCAACAATATAAGCTGCTGTGAGATGGTATCAGGGTTCAGTCCTGCCAGGTTCAAGATGCTGCCTTCCAGCACTGCTCTCGTAGGTTCAAGTCTTGATTCTTCAGAATGAAGGCTTCTTTCATCATATGATTGAAGTAGACAACAAAGCTCTGGGAGACTCAGTGGCTCGAAGACATAAGCTGCTGTCAGAGGATATCAGGGTTCTTTAATCAGATGATTGGAGGAGATGACCAGGCCCCCTAAGAATCATTGGCTTGAAGAGAAGCTGGTTTAATTCATCTTCACATAACAAGATGTCATTGAGTTACAACTTACCAACTCATCACCTATAAGTTGAGGTTCAAGTTCGAGTTCAAGAGATTATGCGCGAGCGCCTCATGTTAGAACCTCACACATTTTAGAACTCTTAGTATTTTTAGAGTTTATAGAGCTTATTGTGCGTAATCTCCGGGCGTCATGACATTTATTGCATGTATGTATTACTGTATGTATATGTATGTGATATACACCAACAATATAATATATGTATTATAATGAAAGAAAAATGGATCAACTCTAAGAAATGGCTAAATTCTAAAACATTTTTTGCAGTTTTCTCAGTTTAAAATTGAACAATTAAGGTACGTAACAACCCCAAAAAACACGCAGGTTTTAGAAATTAAAGCAGTATTTTCTTATCCAAATTCATCAGATGAATCCAATGCAAAGATTTTGTCTCAGTGTTAAAAACAGATTTCTCAACCGGTCTGAAATGAAGGCATTTGATGCATGAATTGATGTATTTAACACAGAGCTAAAAAATAAGTCCGTTTTCTAAAAAATGTATGAGAGCTCATTTTTCCTCATGGTGGTGGGGAGGACGGTGCTGATGAAGTGGGCCTGGTCCGACTTGCGCCCCGAGGCCACACTCTGCTGCGGGCCAGTTGCAGGCAGCGCTCGCTGTGGTCAAACACGGTCCACGGGACCAGACCCGGTCCGTTGGGCGACCTGGGTCCGACACAAAGCAAACACGAGCCTGGGAACAAAATATTTTGACAATGAAAAGTTTTAGATGACTCTACTCGGTCCTTGCAAAGTTGGTGATGTACGCCATGGAGATTCTTCTCAGCTCCTCCTCTGTAGACACTGGTCCTTTTGTGGGAGAAAAAAAACCAAAAAAACAAAATGACCCTCGTAAAAAGTAAAAATGCACTTCTGACAGACAACTCGAGATTGACTTCAAAATGATCTTAATTGTTTATGCATCGGGAAGTTTGGTGTCTGGGCTCTACTGCTCAGCACTACCGTACTGCAAACATAGGCATCCTTGTTGAAATATAGGGGTGTTGTGTTCGAATCCCATTGAATAGAAGAGTAGAGCCCAGCAGGTGGATGCAGGGGAGGTGGAGGGAGTGCAGTGACGCAGGCAGCAAAGCAGGTCGAGCAGGAGGGACTGGCAGCTTAAATGGGCCATCCAAATAAGGGCGCGGAATCATGAGGCGCCGTCAAGTTGTCTGACAGAACTCGCTGCGCAAGCTATGCATCGTGTATACACATACAGTATATATATATATATATACTGTATATAAATATAAAATATACCTGTGATGACAATGGATCCTGTGCAGAACAGACCCCCAGGGGGAACAGGGTGTTGCCGTAGTGATCGGCTTTGACGAAGCTTGGCCTCGTGCTGCGGTGCATCAGTGCAAAATGCTGGAACTCATAGAAATAAACTGGAACACTGGCGTCTGTTAAGGGAAACTCAAAAATACAAAAAAAAGAAATATGATGTATTTCTGACTTCATATTTGTTACTAAATATGAATTTACTAAATTATATAATTATGAAATAATAAGTAATAATGAATAATAATAACACAACAATTATTGTTACAATTATTTAACTATCTTTGCACATGGCAAACGTGGCTATCCTCAAGTTAGTGTTTAAGTTATTGTACATTGCCACATTTTATATCTATCTGTCTGTCTGTCTGTCTATGAATCTATCAGATTGCGTACCCCTGTGGTATGCTGCCACCTGGAGGGTGGGCAGGACCAGGACGGTGTTCCCCAACATCTCTGTGAAGGCGTCTCATACGTCCTCTAGAGAATCTTCATGTCAGAGGTATTGATCTGGTATCAGTTTGTACTGATCCGGTATCAGTTTGTACTGATCCGGTATCAGTTTGTACTGATCCGGTATCAGTTTGTACTGATCCGGTATCAGTTTGTATTGATCAGGTATCAGTTTGCTCCAGCCTGGGGCCTTGGTGGCAGAAAATAAAAATGCATGCTTGATACTTTTTTTTGAGCTGGCATTTTATAATAAACTGTGATTCAATGTGACTGTGTACTGCATGTGTTCCTCTATTTGATGTTTCCCTTTGTTGATAGCGGGGTCCGCCACACATGCAGGAAGTGAAAGTGCGGTGCGGTGAATTTGCTAAAGTAGCGTATCTAGTTGTGGTCAGTAAACTGTTTATATGGAGGAACATCCACAAAAAAAGGAACAAAAAATATGGTCATCGTCTCAAGAGACCAGGCCAAAAGATAGACATTAGTACAGCAACAGTACATGTGACATCAGAGTCAGAGTATTTTATCCAGCCACATAATAACTTCAGATTGTGATTGGGGAGCATGGACAGAGCAAAGAGAATTTGATCATTTTTTTCATCCCAAATCTGGCAAATAAGAAAGAAATAGGCAATGCTTCTAACTTCCACCAAAAACGGCCTAAAGGTGATTTAAGGGTTATTATTTCACTTGGAGGGACTGATCAGCCCAACTCCAGTAGCAATTTGGTGTCTAGTATTTAGAGGAGGTCATAGAGGTGGAGTACCTCAGGAATCCAGGTATCCCCAGGCGCTGCCACCAACTCGCCTTGGTAGGCCGCCGGGGCAGAGCCGTCGCACTGCAAGGCTCCATCAGCTGCCGGGCGACCATCATGACCACACCCTCACCTGGACACATCCACTGTCAGCAATCACACACCGGCAATCTGGAACGCCAAATCTGGGATTCATATGTTCTCACTTGTATTGTTCTTAATTACACAGTCTTCTCAATTGGAAACAACTGGGACCCTCTCAAGCAGTGTGCAACAGTATATATATTGATCAGGGGTCGGCAATCTATTGAGGCTTTCTGCGGTTGATTGCTGGGTTAGAGTTAGGGTTGGGGTTGGGGTTGAGTTAGGGTTGGGGTTGGGGTTGAGGTTGGGGTTAGAGTTGGGGTTGGGTTAGAGTTAGGATTGGGGTTGGGGTTGAGTTAGGGTTGGGGTTGGGGTTGAGGTTGGGGTTAGAGTTGGGGTTGGGGTTGAGGTTGGGGTTAGAGTTGGGGTTGGGGTTGGGTTAGAGTTAGGATTGGGGTTAGGGTTAGTTGGCCTCGTGGCTCGTCCACACGTATGTGAATGTTTCCAAACACATTTTTTCAACTCCCTTTAAAAAAGTAATCCTGTCCACACCAACCGTGTTTTCCACATAAAAGGGATTTTCAATTCTCACATGAGTCTGCCAGACCAGTAGTAGTCGTAGCAGTACCATAAAATGTCATAAATAAAACTTGATGAAAAAAAAACACAGAAAAACATGTACAATAACAATCGTATTTGTCCGATTGTTTGTTGTTGTTTATGGTTGTTTGCTGTTGTTTGTGGTTGTTTGTGGTTGTTCATTGTTGTTGTTTGTGATTGTTTGTGGTTGTTTGTTGTTGTTTGTGGTTGTTTGTGGTTGTTCATTGTTGTTGTTTGTGATTGTTTGTGGTTGTTTGTTGTTGTTTGTGGTTGTTTGTGGTTGTTCATTGTTTTTGGTTGTTTGTGGTTGTTCGTTGTTGTTGTTTGTGGTTGTTTGTGGTTGTTCGTTGTTGTTGTTTGTGGTTGTTTGTGGTTGTTTGTGGTTAGGTTGTGGTTGTTTGTTGTTGTTTGTTGTTGTTTGTGGTTGTTTGTGGTTGTTGTTGTTGTTTGGGGATGGTATCTCAGGAGGTAGAGCTGGTGGTCTAGTCATCTAAAGGTTGCTGGTTGGATCCCAGGCTCCTCCTGCTAGCATGCTGTAGTGTCCTTGAGCAAGACACTTAACCCCTCATTGCTCCTGATGGCTGTGTTTGAATAATTGTAAGTCGCTTTGGATAAAAGTGTCTGATCAATGTAATGTTTGTTGTTGTTTGTGGTTGTTTGTGGTTGTTTGTGGTTGGTTGTGGTTGTTTGTTGTTGTTTGTCGTTGTTTGTGGTTGGTTTGGTGTTTGTGGTTGTTTGTTGTTGGTGTTTGTTGTTGTTTGTGGGTGTTTGTGGTTGTTTGTTGTTTTTTGTGGTTGTTTGTGGTTGGTTTGGTGTTTGTGGTTGTTTGTGGTTGTTTGTTGTTGGTGTTCGTTGTTGTTGTTGGTTGTTTGTTGTTGTTGGTGGTTGTTGGTGGTTGTTGGTGTTTTTTTGTGGTTGTTTATTGTTGTTTGTGGGTTGGTTGTGGTTGTTTGTGGTTGATTGTTGTTGTTTGTGGTTGTTTGTGGTTTGGTTGTGGTTGTTTGTGGTTGTTTGTTGTTGTTTGTGGTTTGGTTGTGGTTGATTGTTGTTGTTTGTGGTGGTTTGTGGTTTGGTTGTGGTTTGGTTGTGGTTGTTTGTGGTTGTTTGTGGTTGTTTGTTGTTGTTGGTGGTTTGTTTGTTGTTGTTTGTGGTTTGTCTGTGATTGTTTGTTGTTGTTGTTTGTGGTTGTTTGTGGTTTGTTCGTGGTTGTTTGTGGTTGTTTGTGGTTGTTTGTTGTCGTTTGTGGTTTGGCTATGGTTGTTTGTTGTTGTTTGTGGTTGTTTGTGGTTTGGTTGTGGTTGTTTTTTGTTGTTGGTGGTTTGTTTTTTGTTGTTTGTGGTTTGTCCGTGGTTGTTTGTTGTTGTTTGTGGTTTGGTTGTTTGTTGTTGTTGGTGGTTTATTTGTTGTTGTTTGTGGTTTGTTTGTGGTTGTTTGTTGTTCTTTGTTCTTGTTTTTTGTTGTTTGTGGTTGTTTGTGGTTTGTTTGTGGTTTGTTCGTGGTTGTTTGTGGTTGTTTGTGGTTGTTTGCTGTTGTTTGTGGTTTGTTCGTGGTTGTTAGTGGTTGTTTGTGGTTGTTTGTGGTTGTTTGTTGTTGTTTGTGGTGGTTTGTGGTTCTTTGTTTCTGAGCTGAACCCAACTGAATTGGAGCAAAAAATAAAAATAACTTGCAAATTGGAGAAATAAAAACAAATCTTTGAAATGGCTCTAGAGTCACCAAAGTAGTTGTTAATATGTGACTCTGGAACTGCAGCCAGACGCAGGTTGAACTGAGATTCCAATCTCGAAACAGATCCTAGATCAGTGAGTCACTGAGTCAGTGTGTGAAGAGTTGGAACATTTGAAGTCAACTTTGAACTTTTCCGTCACTCGTAAGGACACGGATCTCTAAAGAGAACTTTACACTCGTCCAAACTCACCCAGGTCGGTCTGTGAAAAGGAAAATGGAATAGAATGAAACAAATGTCTTTTCAAAGAAAGACGACGCAGAGCAACACACTGAAATACCTTCATCACAACAACAACGGCTTTGACTGGAACACGGAATCAAAACTAAAAACACAAGTGGATGCATTTCAAAGGTGTTTTATTGGTGCAATTACAGCAGCAATTTGTTCCTGGTTGTTTAAATAATGGGTCTATGGCAGTGGAGTGATGGGCAGTGGAGTGATGGGCAGTGGGAGTGGTTGTCAGTGGAGTGGTGGTCAGTGGGAGTGATGGTCAGTGGAGTGATGGGCAGTGGGAGTGGTTGTCAGTGGAGTGGTGGTCAGTGGAGTGATGGGCAGTGGAGTGATGGACAGTGGGAGTGGTGGGCAGTGGGAGTGGTGGTCAGTGGAGTGATGGGCAGTGGGAGTGGTGGTCAGTGGAGTGGTGGGCAGTGGGAGTGGTGGTCAGTGGAGTGGTGGGCAGTGGGAGTGGTGGTCAGTGGAGTGATGGGCAGTGGGAGTGGTGGTCAGTGGAGTGATGGGCAGTGGGAGTGATGGGCAGTGGAGTGATGGGCAGTGGGAGTGATGGGCAGTGGGAGTGATGGGCAGTGGGAGTGATGGGCAGTGGAGTGATGGGCAGTGGGAATGATGGGCAGTGGGAGTGATGGGCAGTGGGAGTGATGGGCAGTGGAGTGATGGGCAGTGGGAGTGATGGGCAGTGGAGTGATGGGCAGTGGGAGTGATGGGCAGTGGGAGTGATGGGCAGTGGGAGTGATGGGCAGTGGAGTGATGGGCAGTGGGAGTGGTGGTCAGTGGAGTGATGGGCAGTGGGAGTGATGGGCAGTGGGAGTGATGGGCAGGTTTAGGTCTTTGGGGCGGTTTGGCGAACACAGATTAAGCCTGAGATGAATCAGAGACTAAATCAAACGTCAAATCTGGACGAACTGAAATGGCCTTAAAATAGCCCCAGACTTGATCTCGTCTTGGTTTAAAACCTCTGATTTCCAGAAGGAAGATTAGAGCAAATCCAGGTCTCAGTCAAGGTTTCAATTCAAACTTTAGAAGAATGGGCGTGGCCTCCAGGTGGACCAGGTTGATCTGGACTGAGAGCAGCACCAGGACCAGACAGAAGGATCTGACCGCTCCTTGGTCCCTCAGTCCAGGACTTCCTGCTCTGGAACTAATTCATCTTCAATCAAGCAACGTCTCAGGAAGACATTGTTAAATTTTGGATGAATTCAAATCAGATGATCTTAATCCTGACTTTGATTAAACCCCGCCTGCGGCACGCCCCTTAAGGTGCAGAGACACACTAACAGGATCAGCTTTGTTGTTGCTATGGTTACATTCTTAGTGGTTTGCTCTGAGAAAACTTGCTGCTTATGAACAGGTGTAGCATGATAACAACACAATGAAGGAATCAAGGAATAAAAAAGAAGAATACAACGCATTGAAGTGATAATCCATCTGGAGCCAGTGCTACATGTTGTCGTATAATCGCTGCAAAGTGTGACGCTCGGACCCCGACGTGGCCCCTCGGCCCCTGAAGGTCTCCCTCTCAACAGATAAATAGGGTAAATACATTCCATGGAAGTATTTTAAAGGGACAGCATCTCAACACCCAGAGAAGCCCACACACCTAGAAGCACCAGGAGACACCTCCACCTCCCAGAGGGTTCACCACACCCCAGTTTAGAGTCAGGGCGACGGGGTCAGACAGGTGTGTAACCAGTTAGACAAATGTGTAATAAGTCAGACAGGTGTACAATCGGTCAGACGGGTGTACAATCAGTCAGACAGGTGTACAATCAGTCAGACGGGGGTACAATCAGTCAGACGGTAGTACAATCAGTCAGATGGGTGTGTGACCAGTTAGACAGGTGCTTAACAGTCAGTCCTTGTAGCAGGGATAGAAAACACATCCACTTGTCAGAGGACAGAGTCGTTGTGGCGTCAGTAGAAGGCCGGGTTGGTGTGCTCGATCACGCAGCGCCTGCAGTGGCGCCTGACGAAGCGCAGCGCCTCGGGCGACACCTCGCAGTCCTGCACGTTGAGCAGCTGCAGCTCGCAGCAGTTGGCGGCCAGCGCCCGGAGCCCGCGCCCCGTCACGCTCTCGCAGGCTCGCAGGCTGAGCCTCCGCAGGCCCTGGCAGTAGAGCGCCAGCTGCTCCAACCCGCCGTCCGACACCAGGGGGCACTTGCCAACGTCCAGGGACTTGAGCTTGGGGCAGCTGCGCGCCAGGTGGCCCAAGCCGTGGTCTGTCAGCCCCTCGCAGCCCCTGGCGTTCAGGTAGCGCAGGCGCGGGCAGTAGCGCGCTACGTAGCGAACGCCCACGTCGGTGATGCGGGCGCAGTGCGCCACGCTCAGGTAGCGCAGGCAGCCCTCCAGCCGCGCCACCTCGCGCAGCCCGAAGTCGCCCAGCAGGCGGCAGTCGCTGAGGCTGAGCTCCCGGATGGACGGGCAGTGCAGCGAGAGGTGGCGCAGAGCCTCGTCCGTCAGCCGCGCGCAGCGGCGCAGGAAGAGGTGCGTGAGGCGCGGGCAGTGGCAGGCGATGGTGCGCAGGCCCTCGTCCTCCAGGGAGAAGCAGTCCGTCATGTCCAGGTAGTGGATGGAGATCTGCTGGCCGTGCAGGGGAGACAGCTGCAGAGACGCCTCCGGGGTCAGGCTGATGCACGTCACCTTGGAGCAGCCTGCCGGGAGCACAGGACGGGTTCAGATACCACAAATACTTCATCCATGCCCAACTAAGGAAATGGCTGCAAAAAGGGTTGTTGTCGAATGAAGATATACAGTCATCATGAAAAGGCCTCATAGCTGCTTATGAAAAGAATTGAAGCCACTTGTGGCTGTTTCCAGAATAACTTTTAACCCCGCCCAAACCAATGGAAGTGAATGGAGAATGGGCCAAACTATAAAAAAAATGTAAAATTAAAATTCAAGTCAATTCATTTTTTTGAAAATGATTTAGTTACATTATTGAAGTAATTGGATGATATTCAAAGGGGCGTAGTCATGCCTGAGGATGAGATGATTGGCGGTTCTCACTGACAGCCTACACTGAGGAAACCGCACGATCGCTTTAAATCAGAGGAACCCAACCGGCCCCCAGGGGGCACCAGAGGAAAAACCACTCTGAGCTGAACCCAACTGAACTGGAGCAAAAACATAAAAATAACTTGCAAATTGGAGAAATAAAAAAAGGTTTTTCAGGGAAAATAAATGTCACCGTCTATACTTTCCACTTAAAGGAATATGCTTCACTGAATTAATTTTGCCGCTGTTAAATGAAAGCCACATTAGTATTCCAGGGGAATTTTCCAAGGCGGGGTTTTTGGTGTCGCTTGGTTAATGACAGCAGCAGACTGACGTGGAGGTAAACCCTGCGCTCCGCCACAGAAAGCCTTTCTTCCCCCAGATGGGAGCTCATGGTTGGCAGAGTGTCCTCCGTGCCTCTGATGCTTTCAGCAGCTTTGGGGGAAATGGCCGAAAAGAACGACTCTTTGATTTGAGTCCACACACGTGTGTGACGTCAGGTCGCAGCCGCTGCTCGATGCATCTCAATGTCAATGCATCTCAATGTCAAAGCATCTCAATGTCAAAGCATCTCAATGTCAATGCATCTCAATGTCAATGCATCTCAATGTCAAAGCATCTCAATGTCAAAGCATCTCAATGTCAATGCATCTCAATGTCAATGCATCTCAATGTCAAAGCATCTCAATGTCAATGCATCTCAATGTCAATGCATCTCAATGTCAAAGCATCTCAATGTCAAAGCATCTCAGTGTTAATGCATCTCAATGTCAATGCATCTCAATGACAAAGCATCTCAATGTCAATGCATCTCAATGTCAATGCATCTCAATGTCAAAGCATCTCAATGTCAAAGCATCTCAGTGTTAATGCATCTCAATGTCAATGCATCTCAATGACAAAGCATCTCAATGTCAATGCATCTCAATGTCAATGCATCTCAATGTCAAAGCATCTCAATGTCAAAGCATCTCAATGTCAATGCATCTCAATGTCAAAGCATCTCAATGTCAATGCATCTCAATGTCAAAGCATCTCAATGTCAAAGCATCTCAATGTCAATGCATCTCAATGTCAAAGCATCTCAATGTCAATGCATCTCAATGTCAAAGCATCTCAATGTCAATGCATCTGTGTATGAACCTCAAAGCTCAACGTTCCCCCAACAATCAAAGAGCTTTTTACAGCCTTTTCCAGACGGCCGTGAAACCAGGCAGGAAGACGGCCATTAAACCAGGCAGCCAGACGGCCATGAAGCCAGGCAGGGAGATGGCCATGAAACCAGGCAGGAGATGGCCGTGAAACCAGGCAGCCAGACGGCCATTAAACCAGGCAGCCAGACGGCCATGAAGCCAGACAGGGAGATGGCCGTGAAACCAGGCAGGGAGACGGCCGTGAAACCAGGCAGGAGATGCCGTGAAACCAGGCAGGGAGACGGCCGTGAAACCAGGCAGGGAGACGGCCGTGAAACCAGGCAGGGAGACGGCCGTGAAGCCAGGCAGGGAGTGTGGGCGAGTTCCACGGCACATAAGCTGCTAGCTATAACCATGGCGAATTTTGCCACGTTAAACTGGACCTTCCATCAAATGCCAAATCTTCTGGTTCAATTATTTGCTATATTTCCAGATTTTTCAACCCCGCCCCAAATGTTCATCATGTGACATCTCATGACCCCCCAATGCCTGGTTCAAGTTTCTGATTTTTCTATTGGAATTTTAGACAACTTAGCACCATTAAACTCACCTTTTTTTCCACCTTTATGAGTTCACTTTTCATAAGAAATTTAATTTGACATGAATTTCCCCATCCTCTCACCACTGATAGTACATAGTAAAACATTTTTAACTATGAATTATTTAAAAAAACAAAGCGTTTATTCCTCATTAAGTTCCATTTGAAGCCTTGTGGTGCGTCGCCTGAAGGTGCAGTGTTACCTGAGAGGTTGAGGTGCTCCAGGTTGGGGCAACGGGACACCACCTCAAACACCGACTCATTGGAGATGTTGTAGCAGCCGGCCACCTCCAGGCGGCGCAGCTCGGGGCAGCAGAGCGCCAGCACGTGCAACCCGCGGTCGGTGAGCCGCTTGCAGCCGCTGACCACCACCGTCTCCAGCGTCAGGCACACGTTGGGCGTGTCCTGGCACAGGCGGTGGGTGAGGATGCGGAGGGCGCGGTCGGCGTGCAGCAGCTCCCCCGCCAGGCGCACGGTGCTCCAGAGCCGCGGGTCCCACGCCAGGTTGTACCAGCGCCGGCACACCCGAGCGCAGCGGCACAGCTGGTTGGTCGGCAGGTGGGAGAAGATCTGCAGGAGGGCGTGGTCAGGGAGGAGGTCCACGGGTGCCAGGTGGTGGTGGTGGTGATGGCTCTTGGACTGGCTCTTGGAGCGCAGGTGGGTGGTGGTGCCGGTGGCGGCGGTGGTCGGGCAGCCCCCCGGCTGCGGGTGGATCACCGCGGCCACCGTCTCGGCCGGCGCCGAAGACGAGGACGACGAGTTGGACCCGTGGCCGTTGCTGGACAGCGCCGGCGAAGACAACGAGGACGACTTGGACGGAAGGATCAGACCCGGACTGGGGGTGCTCAGCGTCCGGGTGCTGGAGTCCAAACCTGGAGGTGGAGGAAGGGAGGGTGGAGGGAGAGAGTTAGAGGGTGTAGTTACAGGAAGAGTCACTCGGTTCAAAACTATTCACAGCTCCATTATCACTACACAGTACATATAGTATTTACTTCACTACTTCACCGCTCCCTGATCACTACCCCAGGCCCTACTTGGTCAAAAATACACATGCCCTATGGAGTAAAATCTACTGATTTCACTACTCTCTACATAGTAAATATATATACGTTCACTACTCTCTACATAGTAAATATATATAGTTCACTACTCTATATAGTAAATATATATAGTTCACTACTCTCTACATAGTTAATATACATAGTCCACTACTCTCTACATAGTAAATATATATAGTTGACTACTCTACATAGCAAATATACATAGTCCAATACTCTCTACATAGTAAATATATATAGTTGACTACTCTACATAGCAGATATACATAGTCCACTACTCTACATAGTAAATATTTGTAGTTGACGACTGTACTAAATGGTAAAATGTTGATACTTCATGTTGTTGTAGAAGTATTTTGCTTTGTTATGTTTTCCATACAGACTTTGCTCCTTGTTTTTAAGTTTGCATCCAAAGGCGCTGAAACCCCAAGGACGAGCGTCCGATCAGACCTGCCCACCTGTCTGGCATGTGGTCCCCCACCCCCAGTCATAAGGTGGAGGAGGGTCCCCCCACCCCACTCCAGTCCTAGGGTGGAGGAGGGTCCCGCCCCCCCTCCAGTCACAGGGTGGAGGAGGGTCGACCCCCCCCAGTCACAGGGTGGAGGCATGAGGACAGAACTGGACACCATCAGCAGTGGTGTGAGAGTGTCCCTCGTGATGGAGGTTGCTGGAGCCTTTGATGGTCTGAGGTGAAACGCACCAAACTCACCGCAACAAATTCACAGTTTATGTAAATGTACGTGAAGGAATAAAAGTGAAAACTAAAATTCTGATTCTGAATCTCTAGTTGGAAAGATAAGAGTGAAACTAGGATCCAAACAGCAGTGCTTAGCAAGTTACTTGTATAATGTAATTCATTACATATTACATGTTACTTTAAATTGCTTCTTTCTGTGTGAGGTAATAAGTTACTAATTACACTACTTTTAAATTACTCACCGAAATAATAATAAAACGGATGTTATTTTTTGCCGAGGGGAACGCAGATTTGCGACGTAGCTTAGGGGCGGTGCCATATGTGCAGCTGTCCTATCGCGTGAGCGTGATCAGATCACGTGATGTGTTTGTCATGACATACTGACAAATACCCAGTGAGACCATGATTTCTCCGAGTATACAGTATAAACTTGAAATGATCAGAGGACAATCGTAATCAGACAAACCACATCTGTAAGGGATAGGCGTTTGATCCAATCGGCCCACCGCTAGAAACACGTTTCTTGACATGGCAACTATAATGATAGTACCCACATTGTATTAGTAACTTCTAATATTACTGCATTACTGCTAAAAAGTAAATTATTACTGTCACGCGTTACTTTTGTAACACTGCCAAACATTCATTACTAACGTCTTGTAAATGAAATAAGGGTGACATTTAACAATTATCATTTTGCTGGGGATGAACCTCTTGAAGCACCCCTTGTGGGGGTCCCCGGACCCCATGTTGGGAAACCACTGATCTAAATGATGCTTCCGGTGCAGGAAACCCCCGAGCCGTCAGAGCAGCGACAGTTCCCTGACTCATTGCTGTGAGCGATGGCTTGTCGTGCGGATCTGTGTTTGGGGATGGATGGAAAGGTGGGGGGGGGAGCACGGCGCTCCCTCAGACTGTACCGTTGGATCAGTTTTCCAGATGATGCGCTCGGTTCATCTCCCTGCCTGGCGGTGATGACATCCACAGGCTCCTCAGCTCCTCAGTCTGAGGGCCGGGGTCACATTCAGTAACTCGGTGTATGGGTGCACATACAGGGGCTGAGGCCCGTTTACATCTTCTAAATACTGGTAACGTTACCTTGAACTGAGCACAGGGTCATGAACACGACAGCTTTGATAGCCGTTTTGAGTAAAAGGTTGTAGTATTTCCTTAAAAAAAAGAAAATTACACCAAACAACACCGTGGTGTGGTTTAAGCAGCTACTGCTGTCTTGGGTCTAGGTAATTGGGCCCGGGATCAGTGTGGCTGTACACCTGTTGCCTGTCAGAGTAATCAACAAGGAACAGGTAAATCACCCATCCCCACACACACAGGAGGAGAGCCTCTGCCATGACATTTTGTCCCTCTGCTCCCGGCTTGTTCCACCTTGCCCACTCTCTACGATCAACTGCTGTGTTTGCAACACCTCTGCATGTGTCTCTGTGTTGGAGAGCCCTGAAAACACCACCCGGGTGGAGTGTGGCAGGCAGAACCGCCTAAAACACGTATACAGTGGTTTCACGACTGGTCCAACCTGATTCCACTCGATCCAGATTTGTCCTTCGACATTAAGTCACGACCCAAAACACATTTTAAGATTTGAAGCATTCTCACTTTCAGTATTTCATAAAATGAGTCGTGCGGTAATCCACAATGCTTCCTTGAATTTTAAAATCCCAGAACAGACAAAGTGCAAAAACGGCTAAAAAGCCATTGAAACCATAGAAACTCATTCCCTGACTTCTAATTTCCAACCGATTTCCAAAATATCGTTTCATGTAGACAGCACTACAATGCCAATAGGGACCATTGGCAACATCAAGAACATAACGCTAAACCACCAAAGACATTGAGTGGTTTGGGGGTGTATGCAGTATGCACCAGCGGTCCACTGCAAATGGAATGGTTTTGAATTGGGAGCCACGAGTTGAGAACCTCTGCATTAACTTCTACTGTACAAACCTTAACTTTTCATTTTAGTTCGCTGACACTGACAAAATTGGGTAATAAGCCATCAATGTGGCAGTCAAAGGCAGGACAATCGTTCAAACATCAACGCAATCAATGAGACGTCATTTTCGATTGACGCCGGGAAATCCGGAAATGGTGGCTCTGAGGGTCCACGCACGCACTCTCACACACAACACATTCTAAATAATCACACAACATCTGATACCTCATCTCCCTAATAACAACAACAGCTGCAGGAGCACGGTGGAGCCCGGGTTGGCCTTTTGGCGGAGGCGGGGGTGAGATGCACAACCAGCTCTCACATTCCCCACAATGACAATAAAACATTTCCACCGATTTTTACGATCCCAAAAACCCTTAAAAGAAACAAGAAAAAAGAAATGAAAAAACGTCGACTCTCGTTGTCCAGATATTTGGCACGAGCTTGTGCTGAACCTTGGTGTTTATTTGAGTGCTTTGTAAACACGGAGAGATTCCTGAGTTAACAGTTAACTCAGGAATCTCTTAATAGAGTTAATAGAGTCGTCCGAGATGCTGCGTCGCACGCTGCACAAACAACGGAGGGCGGTAAACGGACTGACGCCACCGAGGCACAAATTCCCCGACAGCGTCATTACAATGTGGCCGTATCTGTTGGTAAGATGTTAGAAAGCAGCAGCTAGGGTCAAGGTTAGGACTATTTATAGACATCAGAGTAGTCTGAGGTAGATTTCGCTGCTTGAAAATGAGCCATAATTCTTGGACATGCACAGGCGCAGATTTCTGGAGGGACGCAGGCGATACGCCCCCCTCAATATTAAGAACAAGTACACTTGTGCCCCCCAATAAAAACATGGAATGACATGAATAAACATTTCCGCCTCAAATTGATGAAGAATTGAATCGGTGCATAAAAATTGACCAGAATGCAGGAAATGATGCTCAAAGTTTCCCAGGGGAGGACTCCAGACCCCCCCAACTTAATGCGTCCGCCCTCAATGTTCCAACGAAACCTACGCCACGGTGGACAAGGACCGGAAGTCACAGTTGATGGATTCTCCACTGTTGCTTGAATTGTTGCAGGGAGAGATTTGGCCATTTGCCTTTAATTTGGAAACAAGGCACCACACCGTTGAAGCAGACCTTTTCTTCACAGGCAAAAAGATCCTGCAAACCCTGTACGGTGACAACCGCAGTGTTACTACGATTCTCAGCTGTGATTATGCCTGAATAATTATTATAACAACCATTAGTGAGGCAGAGGGAGCGGCACTGTTCACCTTAGAAGAATTCCACCAGCGGGGGCAAAATAACCCCAATGAAAGCAAATAGGTTTTCCTGACTTTTCAACGGCTGTCGTCGCCTCTGAAGCAAAGCGACGCAGGTGGAAGGCAAACGTGTGCCAAGCCCAATACCGTGGAGGGAGATTAGCCATCACACTGAAATGACAGTTGGTCGCCGACAGTTGGCGCTATTTTATGAAGTGTAGGAACCGCCCTCACACGGCGGCTCAAAGCAAGCACCATGATGTGGAGAAATGAGGGCATCCCAGAATGCAGTCACGTGTCGGTAAACTTCGGCAACTGCCGTTCACGACCGAATCGTTTTCCTCTCCTCTGTTTAAAGGTCAGGGATGGACACAAGTGACCGGCTCCTTCCTTTCCTTGGGACGGACCGGGGGCGGCGCTGTTTAACGGTCACGCCGAAGTGCCTCGCATCGTGCGTCCTGCACTGGGAGGCGGAGGAGCCGCCCCCGGCCGAGGAGCGGAATCCAAATCCCGTAATAACACGTGTCGCTGATCATGAGAGTTTGCCAAGCCTGGGAAATCACAGCGCTACTAATTAGAATACATTTCCGCTCTTCCCTCCAAGCCGTGCTCCTACGCAGCTGGAGGGGGGGGCGCTAAGTGAAGACAGCCTTCCTCCTCCTGCCTTTCACCTCGGACACCTGGGAGACGTTTTGGGAGCGTACCATTCCGTAATATGGACCCAATAAAGGGCCAAATCTAATAATAACAGCTGTGCTGAGAGTGAAAGCGAAAGTGTGATGTCTGTTTTTGACAAACACCCTCGTGCAGTGATGTCATGCACGCTGCCCTTCCATCCCGTGTTATTGATTTGAAAGCCGCCCTCTCTGGTGCTTGCAAAGGCACCCGACCTCAGCGGTCCTGTTCCCGTCTGTTCCCAAGCTGCAGCAGAGTTTAACGTTGAGGCGCAGGCTCCAATGTCAGCGCTAACCTGCCTTCGCTCGCTGGACCGTGACCCATAAAAGTTGAACTTCCCTTCGCGGGGCTACAAGTTTTCTACTTTAGACTTGGAAAACATTAACTCCGGTCCCATGGGCAAGACCAACACAAGCCGCCTTTACAACCCAGCAGACAGTGCCTCTGACAGGCCAAATCAATTATTATTCTACTGCTCGCCAATGCCCTGGCCAAACAAGAGACTTGCATATAAAACCAATGCAGACAAAAAAAAAAAAAGGCAGAAAAAAAACAGCAGAAGAGCCAGCCCAAAGTCAATTACCTGGAATGAGAAAGAATAAAAAAAGCCTTGTGTTGGTGTAAGGATGTTGCCGTGTCTGAGGCGGTGAACTATCTCACGCCTGAAACAGCAAAACTAGGACCACACCGGGGATGCGGATGGTTTTGGGCAAACAGATACCGAAAACAAGGAAGTGTAACAGCACCAGTATAACTACTATTGTTGCCTGGGATTATGGCTGTATAATGGTTATAAGAACAATTACTGAGGCAGAGGGAGCTGCACTGTTGGTCTTCAAAGAATTCCACCAACGGGGGCAAAATAATCCCGACCAAAGCGAACTCCGTGTTTCGCTGCAGTTTCGAGTTTTCCTGACCTTTCGATGGCTATTGTAGCTTCTGAAGCAAAGTCACATTTTTAAAATCTGGGTCTGTCATTAACAGAATAAATACCATGCAGCTGGTTAAACTTTGCTTGGAGGTGCCGTGAGTGCAGATGGTGCAAGATTCATTTGGTTTTGGGGAAGCTGGGAGAGAGAGAAAACTACCCAAACATCTGGTCCCTTCTCCTCCCTGGCCAGACAACAACAGACACTGGGAGAAACTCATGCATTCTGAATGTGCGTACGGCCACAGCAAGGCATACTTGGCTGAAATCATTTGCCACTAATACCCAGATCTGTGATGAAGTGCAGCAGGATCTCGTTAACATAAGCCCCGGCCGACCTTCCCTGGCACATGTGGAGCGTCCTTTGATTTTTTCGGAAAAAAAGAGCTCGATGTGAATCAATGCCTGTGATCACCGGGAAAGCGAGGAGGACGGCTGCGTGATGAGGAGCCGCAGACGGTTGTTCTGGGTGAAGAAAACGAGGCGCGGAAGAAAAAAAGGAGCGGTTCAGAATGCGAATGCACGTAAATCTACGTCGAATGACGGAGACGGAAACCAGAGAGACGGCTGGGAACTCTGCGCAGGGGCCCCCCGAAGAGCCAGCGTCGAGCAAGAGAAAGGAAGAAAAGAGGAAAGAAAGGGGAGAAGGGTGGGGCCAATGAGCGCGAACAGGGTGGGTCCGTTTGGGCGGAAGAGGCTTCAAGGAAGGGCGACCATTTCACATCATTTATAATCTTCAAGCGAAAATGTGACTTTGTGTCATTAAAACATTGCTATCTTGTGATGCACAATTTCGTAGCACCGACCTAAAACACTTCTCCCACTAGGAGCTGTCAAATATTTCAGGCAGTGTCATACTTACGTACTGCATGAACTCATCTTGGATTTTTCTGAACAAGAGATTTGAGAAACGTGAGCAGAGGATTATCACGTTGTTAAATTCCTCCATAGGGCCACTCGGCCCTGGGAGGGACTGTCTTTGGATATCAGGACCTGCTACGAGGCTTCCTTGAGACTCTTCTACTTGAACACCCGGTACAAGGCCAGTGCAGAGACTTTGAGAGGGGCGGGTGCTTCAAAGTTTAAAAAAAAACAGTGCACATGGAACCAGATCTTAAAAATGCCATTTCCAGCGTCACCTGTGAGTTTCCGACACCGATCCCACCGATGAAGACTCGTTCGGTCTCGACCAATGAGGTTGCGTTTAGAAGGCGTACCTCATGAATATTCATGCCCAGCTCCTCGCTCGCCATTTTGGCCTTTCCAACTCCTTTTTTCCGACCGGCTCAATAAAGTTATGTATTATGGAATATGCGACTCATCAAATACCGTACTTGCTACGTTATTCTCCTTCGGTGATGATCAATGAAAATAATGTCGGGAGAGGAGTTATTGTCTTGTTTTTTCCTGCTTTAACCACACAGTGGCTCCCTATAAAATATGGCTGTTATTTGGGCTTATATTATTCTATTTTATCCAAAGTTGGATATTCGGATTCAGAACAACAAACCCCGACGACCCCCCGGTCGTCCTTCGCTGTCGGCATTTTCCAAACTCAAGTCACATGTCTGTTACCGAGGAGATATAGGGCGGAAGGGGAGGGGATGGGGGTTGTCACAAAATAATAAATAATAGTAGAAATGAGGCTCGACCGCCTCGTGAGGCTGCGGGCTCCAAACCGTTTGCTGGCAACGTCCTAATTGAACAGAGGGACTGAGGAGCTGAGGAGGAGCTGAGGAGGGCCCCGCTGTGTCCTCGCTTCAATGCCCGGAAGTTGGTATTACTGTACTATGCGACTCCACTGCAAGGCCTCCGCTACAGGAAGGGCCCGACGTCACCAAACACGCTGGGGGACAATGGGGCCCCGGCCGCTTCCTCACAATGCGCAGGAAACACAAGCGACATGACTGCCAGCTCCAGACGGACCATCCCCCCCCACCGCCGGCACCACCGGCACCGGCGTCCCGGCTCGCTGTAGGCCAGAAGAAAGGCTGCTTGTGCGGGCGCGTCTGGCATACACCACCCTAAACACCACATCTGCATGTCCTCGGGTGGTGGCTCGAGGCGTCTGAGAAGTCTGAGAAGCCAAACTGTCTGTCCAAGAACCCAAAGGACAACTAACCCTCAGGCTGAAGGAACCTGAAGGACCCACTGCCCCAGAGAGGGAGGCTGTGTGTTTGTGTGTGTGTGTGTGTCTGAGTGTGTGTGTGTGTCTGAGTGTGTGTGTGTGTGTCTGAGTGTGTGTGTGTGTGTCTGAGTGTGTGTGTGTGTCTGAGTGTGTGTGTGTGTCTGAGTGTGTGTGTGTGTGTGTGTGTGTGTCTGAGTGTGTGTGTGTGTGTGTCTGAGTGTGTGTGTGTGTGTCTGAGTGTGTGTGTGTGTGTGTCTGAGTGTGTGTGTGTGTGTCTGAGTGTGTGTGTGTGTGTGTGTGTGTGTCTGAGTGTGTGTGTGTGTCTGAGTGTGTGTGTGTGTGTCTGAGTGTGTGTGTGTGTGTGTGTGTGTGTGTGTCTGAGTGTGTGTGTGTGTGTGTCTGAGTGTGTGTGTGTGTGTCTGAGTGTGTGTGTGTGTGTGTGTGTCTGAGTGTGTGTGTGTGTGTCTGAGTGTGTGTGTGTGTGTGTGTCTGAGTGTGTGTATCTGAGTGTGTGTGTGTGTCTGAGTGTGTATGTGTGTGTGTGTGTGTGTGTGTGTGTCGGAGTGTGTGTGTGTGTGTCTGAGTTTGTGTGTGTATGTGTGTGTGTCTGAGTGTGTGTGTGTGTGTGTGTGTCTGTGTGTGTGTGAGTGTGTGTGTGTGTGTGTCTGAGTGTGTGTATCTAGTGTGTGTGTGTGTCTGAGTGTGTATGTGTGTGTGTGTGTGTGTCGGAGTGTGTGTGTGTGTGTCTGAGTTTGTGTGTGTATGTGTGTGTGTCTGAGTGTGTGTGTGTGTGTGTGTGTGTGAGTGTGTGTGTGTGTGTGTCTGAGTGTGTGTGTGTGTGTCTGAGTGTGTGTGTGTGTCTGAGTGTGTGTGTGTGTGTCTGAGTGTGTGTGTGTGTGTGTGTGTGTGTGTGAGTGTGTGTATCTGAGTGTGTGTGTGTGTCTGAGTGTGTATGTGTGTGTGTGTGTGTGTCTGAGTGTGTGTGTGTGTGTGTGTGTGTCGGAGTGTGTGTGTGTGTGTCTGAGTTTGTGTGTGTATGTGTGTGTGTCTGAGTGTGTGTGTGTGTGTGTGTGTGTGTCTGTGTGAGTGTGTGTGTGTGTCTGAGTGTGTGTGTGTGTGTGTGTGTGTGTATGTGTGTGTGTGTGTTTATTATGACCTTCCAGAGACATTTGCCAACGGTGGAAACAACAGATGGTGATTGAGATGCGAAGAGGAAGACGTGACAACGACTGTCACCGCTACTGGCAGAGGTGGAAAGTAACTAAGTAAAAGTACTTTGTTACTGTACTGACATGCATTTTTCAAGTATGTGTACTTATTCACAGTATCTATATGGAGTTGGGAGCCTTTGGACCTGTGCTCCACTTCATTTCAATACAAATATCTGTGTTTTTTTACTGCATTTCTAACTTTAATACTTTAGGAACTGAAGTGATTTCTGGTGACTTTAGTTACTTCAGGGTCTGGATCTATCAAACTGCTCATCAATGACGCATCAGCTCCATTGTTTACTCCATAGTAAAAGTAAAAGTATTACAGACTGTCCTATCAGGACACTGGATATGACAGGTAGTTTTACTTTTGGCACTGTGAGTACTATTAAGGGCTTATAAATACATATATTTTCGCATTTAAGTAGAAATGTCAACGTGAAACTATCACTTGTCACTCGAGTCATCTTGTGTCGGGGAATCTGGGTATCTGGGTATCTGGATATTTGGGTATCTGGATATCTGGGTATTTGTGTATCTGGATATCAGGTAATATGAGTATCGGGGTATTTGTGTATCTGAGTATCTGGGTATATGAGTATTTGTGTATCTGGGTATCTGGGTAGATGAGTATCTGGGTATATGAGTATCTAGGTATTTGGGTATCTAGGTATCTGACTACAGGTACTGGGTGTCGGGTCCAAGCCTTTCCCACTGCATCGTAACAAACCGATGTTTTAGTTTGGAAAGCTTGGATCGGGTTTTTGAAATAAATCATTTAGTGAACAATAGCAAACACCAGGGGTCTCCAAAATCCAAATTCAGCCACTGCTATTATTATTATTACAGACGAAAGAAAAGGAGTGAAGGAAGGACAGAACAGCCATCTTTGGTGGACAGTCACACGCGTGTTTAACAAAAGACCAAACAAATCTCATAAAAACCTTGAAAGAAGTTACAAGACGAGTGAAAAAAGAAACGTGCAGCGTTCAATGTAAACTCGGAAAACTGTAACTCGTGCCGCGTTTCACAAAACTCACAAAACTGTAATATGTACAGAACACGACTAAACTGGATCTTGTTTATTGCTGCCTGCGGCTATATTTATTATCATTATTACGATAACAGAAAACATCAGCGCTCATATCGGGTTTCTGCATCGGCACAGACCCAAGGTAAAGCTCCCGGTAGCCTCGCCCTGCACCGGCGGCCATGTTTAATGGCGTGAGAGGGGGACAGGGCTGGAAAAGCCGGCACTGATTTGGTTCTGATGAGGAGCAAATGTAGTGATGTCATGTGGTCGGAGCACCGGGGGGAGGGAGAGAATATTCCAGAGCCGCACGAGATGTGGAGCTGAGGCGAGCGCGGGGGTGACACTCCACGGCAGCGCGCTCGCTCCCTCCCTTCCCACGGCGCGAGCAGCGGCTCCGTTCCTGATGCTCCTGAAGATCATCTTTCCAGATTTTCCTGTGCTGCCAAGGAGGAGGCCACCCCCCCGCCTGGCCTCAACCCTCCCTAATATTAAACATCTTCAGGATTTAGGATCCGACATCCCTTGGTGCGGGGGGGAACGCAGGCGTTGGAGTGTCACGTGAGAAAGACACGAGAGGCGACCGGGAGCAAAACTCCTGATAGAAGCGAGTACGTTATTCATGTAAACAAAATTTTTCGTAGGAAGCGACAACATACTTTTACGTACTAATATCTCTGTCCATGCTGATTTGTACCACAGAGCAAAGTACCAATGTGATCTGAAATGAACAACACAGTGAGGAAAGGGATCAAAAAATAAAGTTAATAGTAAATAAGTATTAAAAATAGTAAAGTAAATTAATTCTTCTGGCCAATGAACAGTAAAGAAAAGGAACATGTGACGATGACGGGAACCTTTCCAGGGCTTCCTCTAGGGGGCGCCACTTGTCGGGATTGAACAACGTCATTGAGTGTGTCTTTAAGTCCGTTTCTGATTCTGGTTCTAAATGAAATTAAATGATAAACTACAACTATTCATTATTTTGGTTTTGCTAGGGACCCCCTCAGAACCTCACGAAGGGCCCCTTGGGGGGTCCCTGGCCCCATGTTGAGAATAACTGGTGTAGGATGGAGACACATCCCTTCCTCCCCTCATCAGTTCCACATCGGGGTACAACCACAGCCGCATGGATGAAGTAATGCAGGTTTCCATCAGCGCCACATAAAATCCCAGGTGGACCCAGGTGGTACAAGATGGATCCACCTGGGTCCACCTGGTACAAGATGGACCCAGGTGGACCCAGGTGGATCCAGGTGGTACAAGATGGACTCTGGTGGACCCAGGTGGACCCAGGTGGATCCAGGTGGATCCAGGTGGTACAAGATGGACCCAGGTGGACCCAGGTGGTACAAGGTGGACCCAGGTGGACCCAGGTGGATCCAGGTGGATCCAGGTGGTACAAGATGGACCCAGGTGGACCCAGGTGGATCCAGGTGGTACAAGATGGACTCTGGTGGACCCAGGTGGATCCAGGTGGACCCAGGTGGATCCAGGTGGATCCAGGTGGTACAAGACCGACCCAGGTGGACCCAGGTGGTACAAGACAGACCCAGGTGGACCCAGGTGGACCCAGGTGGTACAAGTGGAACAAGAACACAAGACATGAAAACCAACTCCTGAGCCAAGAACTCACAAGACTAACAGGCCCGACAAGAAGCACTACAGCCAACTGGCGTCTTTCCCAAATTTTCCACCGCGGTAGGAGCAGTGTTTTTCAACCTCGGTGCCGCGGCCGTGAGAAACCAAATCCCACTTTAATAAAGAACGGAAATGAGCTCTTGTGTTGCAAGATCAAAAATTGCAAGGCAGCACAAATCTGCAGAATCGGTGGGTTCCAGTCAGGACAGCAGCTCTGTATTGATCAAAGCCAGATCCACTTTGACTCTGAAAACCATTCGTCGCGATGAAAGCTTTGACTCTTTTTGGGGGGGTGGGTTTCTCAACGAGTGGCTCTGTAAAAGGAGTCGTTCCATTGATGGGACGGGTTGTTGGTTTGCTTGGGTTGGAGCGAGGGAGGACTTCCTGGACAGTGAGGGGAGGAGGAAGAGTCGCTCCTGCTCTGAGCTGTGAATACAACTCTCACAAGGATCATTCAAATCCCTCAACATTATTGGTGGAATAAAGCAGAGTAAAGCGTCACATTCAATATGAATTATGACGTCAACACCTTCTGCTCTTGACTCCTTGACTCAGTCCTCAGTGACTATTTCAGGTTTGTGAGTCGAAGTCTTGACCGTTTTGCCGGGGTGACTCCAGACTCTCGGCTCATTTAAAGTATTTGTTCGCTACGGACGAATGGTTTGTGAGTCTGGCATCACTAACGAGGAGGAGGCTGTGAAAACAAACTCAGTTCTATGTGTTTGGAGCATTTGAAGCATTTGGAGGTGTCACAGCAGCAGAGGATGAAGCAAAGAAAACAGAACAAAGACAAACAAGAAAAATACAATTGACTCCCAAAGTAAAATGAAAGAAGGGTTTTCAAAGCAGTGATCAGAGAGGAGGAGAGCCTGACTCCCTCCTCCCTCCCTCCCTCCCTCCCTCAAGCCATAAGAACTGTCAACGCTGACCGCACCAGGGGTCCTCACTGAGCCACACACATAGGCTCAACTACTTTACTGTACTGTATGTAGCATACTGTACCGCATACTGTGTCACTGTTCTGGGTTGTTCAGTGTTACCGTATTGCTGCGCCGTACTGTTGTATACCTGTGCTGTATATCTCAAAAACATTACCTCACTTTAGCCACATGCCACTTTAATGCACATATCTGTATATACATAAGTAGCCTACCCGATACACATAAGTCTATCCCATATACATAAGCCTATTCCCTTTATCTATTCCATTTATTTTTTTTTAATTTTATATATTTCTATTTTATTCTATTAGTATTCGACTTACTGTATTACGTTTTAGGAATCAGTTAGTTGGTCTAGTTGAAAGAATTTTTCCTAGGACATATTGTGTGTAATCACTGGGTGCGTTGCATTACATTTCACTGCATATATGTATGAAAGTATGTAAATGTATGAAAGTATGTCTATGTATGAAAGTATGTCTATGTATGAAAGTATGTAAATGTATGAAAGTATGTCTATGTATGAAAGTATGTAAATGTATGAAAGTATGTCTATGTATGAAAGTATGTAAATGTATGAAAGTATGTCTATGTATGAAAGTATGTAAATGTATGAAAGTATGTCTATGTATGAAAGTATGTAAATGTATGAAAGTATGTCTATGTATGAAAGTATGTATATGTATGTGATGAATAAACCTCTTGAATCTTGAATCCCTCCTCCCTCCCTCCCTCCTCCCTCCTTTTCGTGAATGCCTGATCCACTTGTTTTCTTTCTGCTTCTCGTCGCTGCTTCGCTGTGTTTCTTGACTCAGGTTTCCTGGAGCGAGGGATGGGGGGGAAGGGCGAGGACGGCAGAGGAGAGAAGAGTCCGATGGAGAGACGACAGAAAGAGAGAGAGAGAGAGAGAGAGAGAGACAGGGAGAGAGAGACAGGGAGAGAGACAGGGAGAAGACAGGGAGAGAGACAGGGAGAGAGACAGGGAGAAAGAAGAGAAGAAAGAAAGAAGAGAAGAAAGAAGAGAAGAAACAAAGAAGAGAAGAAAGAAGAGAAGAAAGAAAGAAGAAAGAAGAGAAGAAAGAAAGAAGAGAAGAAAGAAAGAAGAAAGAAGAGAAGAAAGAAAGAAGAGAAGAAAGAAGAGAAGAAAGAAAGAAGAGAAGAAAGAAGAGAAGAAAGAAGAGAAGAAAGAAGAGAAGAAAGAAGAGAAGAAAGAAGAAAGAAGAGAAGAAAGAAGAGAAGAGAAGAAAGAAGAGAAGAAAGAAAGAAGAAAGAAGAGAAGAAAGAAAGAAGAGAAGAAAGAAGAGAAGAAAGAAGAGAAGAAAGAAGAGAAGAAAGAAAGAAGAGAAGAAAGAAGAGAAGAAAGAAGAGAAGAGAAGAAAGAAGAGAAGAAAGAAAGAAGAGAAGAAAGAAAGAAGAGAAGAAAGAAGAGAAGAAAGAAAGAAGAAAGAAGAGAAGAAAGAAAGAAGAAAGAAGAGAAGAAAGAAAGAAGAGAAGAAAGAAAGAAGAGAAGAAAGAAGAGAAGAAAGAAAGAAGAGAAGAAAGAAGAAAGAAAGAAGAGAAGAAAGAAGAGAAGAAAGAAAGAAGAAAGAAGAGAAGAAAGAAAGAAGAGAAGAAAGAAGAGAAGAAAGAAGAGAAGAAAGAAAGAAGAGAAGAAAGAAGAAAGAAGAAAGAAGAGAAGAAAGAAGAGAAGAAAGAAGAGAAGAGAAGAAAGAAAGAAGAGAAGAAAGAAGAGAAGAAAGAAGAGAAGAAAGAAGAGAAGAAAGAAGAGAAGAGAAGAAAGAAGAGAAGAAAGAAGAGAAGAAAGAAAGAAGAAAGAAGAGAAGAAAGAAGAGAAGAAAGAAAGAAGAAAGAAGAGAAGAAAGAAAGAAGAAAGAAGAGAAGAAAGAAAGAAGAGAAGAAAGAAAGAAGAGAAGAAAGAAGAGAAGAAAGAAAGAAGAGAAGAAAGAAGAAAGAAAGAAGAGAAGAAAGAAGAGAAGAAAGAAAGAAGAAAGAAGAGAAGAAAGAAAGAAGAGAAGAAAGAAGAGAAGAAAGAAGAGAAGAAAGAAAGAAGAGAAGAAAGAAGAAAGAAGAAAGAAGAGAAGAAAGAAGAGAAGAAAGAAGAGAAGAGAAGAAAGAAAGAAGAGAAGAAAGAAGAGAAGAAAGAAGAGAAGAAAGAAGAGAAGAAAGAAGAGAAGAAAGAAAGAAGAGAAGAAAGAAGAGAAGAAAGAAAGAAGAAAGAAGAGAAGAAAGAAAGAAGAGAAGAAAGAAAGAAGAGAAGAAAGAAAGAAGAGAAGAAAGAAAGAAGAGAAGAAAGAAAGAAAGAAGAGAAGAAAGAAGAGAAGAAAGAAGAGAAGAAAGAGGGAAAATGGCAAAAAAACATTTTGGAACTTCTTTAACAAACAACAGATGTGTCTTCTATATTTAGAGGAATAGACAGACAGACAGACAGACGTATAGACAGACAGACAGACAGACAGACAGATAGACAGACAGATAGACGTATAGACAGACAGACAGACAGACAGACAGACAGATAGACAGATAGACAGATAGACGTATAGACAGACGTACAGACAGATAGACGTATAGACAGACAGACAGAGACAGATAGACAGATAGACAGATAGACGTATAGACAGACGTACAGACAGATAGACGTATAGACAGACAGATAGACGTATAGACAGACAGACAGACAGACAGATAGATAGATGATCCTTGAGGCAGCAGCGATCAGATCCCATCACTTCCATCCCAGTCTCCATCCCAGTCTCCATCCCAGTCTCCATCCCAGTCTCCATCCCAGTCTCCATCCCAGTCTCCATCCCAGTCTCCATCCCAGTCTCCATCCCAGTCTCCATCCCAGTCTCCATCCCAGTCTCCATCCCAGTCTCCATCCCAGTCTCCATCCCCATTTGGCCTCCCAGTTGTCCCAGCTGCCTTGGTAAGGATTGATAAATTACCGCAAACAATTAGCTTTTAAAGAAGCTTAACAGTCTGAGAAAAAAAGTGATAATAATAAAACAAAATAACATAAAAAGTAAAGTGCCAAATACACACAATAGTCAAAAAATACAAAACACAAATAGTAAAATATATTAAAATATACAGAATATACAAATGCGATCCCAATGGACAGGATAGGTTATTGGTATGGGAATAGGTTATATAGGGTATACAGGGTGTATAGGGTATATACTGTAAGGTATATACTGTAGGGTGTATAGGGTATATATGTTAGAGAGGGTATATAGGTTATATAGCGCATATAGGGTGTATAGGCTATATAGGATGTACAGGGTGTATAGAATGAAAAGGGTATGTAGGGTGTATAGGGTATGAAGGGTATATAGGGAAGGTATTGGAGGCAGATGGTCAGCGTGGCGACCCCTAACGGGAGCAGCCGAAAGAAGGAGAAGAAGAAGAAAAGGAAGACAGGGTGTATATGGTATATAGGGTGTATAGGGTATGTAGGGTGTATATGGTATGTAAGGTGTATATGGTATGTAAGGTGTATATGGTATGTAAGGTGTATAGGGTATGTAGGGTGTATAGGGTAAGTAGGGTGTATAGGGTATGTAAGGTGTATAGGGTATGTAGGGTGTATAGGGTATGTAAGGTGTATATGGTATGTAAGGTGTATATGGTATGTAAGGTGTATATGTTATGTAAGATGTATATGGTATGTAAGGTGTATAGGGTATGTAGGGTGTATAGGGTATGTAGGGTGTATAGGGTATGTAGGGTGTATAGGGTATGTAAGGTGTATATGGTATGTAAGGTGTATATGGTATGTAAGGTGTATATGTTATGTAAGATGTATATGGTATGTAAGGTGTATAGGGTATGTAAGGTGTATAGGGTATGTAAGGTGTATAGGGTATGTAGGGTGTGTAGGGTATGTAAGGTGTATAGGGTATGTAAGGTGTATATGGTATGTAGGGTGTATAGGGTATGTAGGGTGTATAGGGTAAGTAGGGTGTATAGGGTATGTAGGGTGTATAGGGTATGTAGGGTGTATAGGGTATGTAGGGTGTATAGGGTATGTAGGGTGTATAGGGTAAGTAGGGTGTATAGGGTAAGTAGGGTGTATAGGGTATGTAGGGTGTATAGGGTATGTAGGGTGTATAGGGTAAGTAGGGTGTATAGGGTAAGTAGGGTGTATAGGGTATGTTGGGTGTATAGGGTATGTAGGGTGTATAGGGTAAGTAGGGTGTATAGGGTAAGTAGGGTGTATAGGGTATGTTGGGTGTATAGGGTATGTAGGGTGTATAGGGTATGTAGGGTGTATAGGGTAAGTAGGGTGTATAGGGTATGTAGGGTGTATAGGGTAAGTAGGGTGTATAGGGTATGTAAGGTGTATAGGGTTTGTTGGGTGTATAGGGTATGTAGGGTGTATAGGGTAAGTAGGGTGTATAGGGTAAGTAGGGTGTATAGGGTATGTAGGGTGTATAGGGTAAGTAGGGTGTATAGGGTAAGTAGGGTGTATAGGGTAAGTAGGGTGTATAGGGTAAGTAGGGTGTATAGGGTAAGTAGGGTGTATAGGGTAAGTAGGGTATACATTGTAGTTATACGTTAATCTTTGAATGTTCATCACATCAGCTTCAACCGCAGCATCGACCCAGCGATGCAGATCACTCCAGATTTGAGGGAAACTTGTGATTGGCTGTGATAAGCAGATGCATATTAAAATGTCTGCCCTAAATTCTTTGCATTTTCATTTTTTTGGTGTTTTCTTTCTGGAGCTTAGTGCTGTTATCAGCGTTTCCCTGGAGCACTGGGAGCCAGGAGGAGCATTGTTTTCCTCTACATTTTATTTTTTCACCCCTCGTCTCCCTTCCTGGTTCCAAAACAAGTGGATAAGGGAGTGGAGCCCACCGCCCCGTCCACGCTTCTACCCCGGCAGCGTCTGTCTTCTGTCAGGGCCTGAACCTTGACTCCAGCTGCAGCTGATAAAGCACTGTCCAAAAGAAAAAGTGGAGGGGGGAGCATTAAATAGTGTCAAGATGGACGCCACAATGCCAACAAGCCACCACGCCACCACGTCACCACGTCACCACGTCACCATGCCAACACGCCACCACGTCACCACACCAACACGCCAACACGCCAACACACCAACACGCCACCACGCCACCACACTA